>NC_134647.1:70377496-70617959 GCF_030463565.1 Pelecanus crispus | reverse complement strand
GAAGAGAAGAGAAAGAGAAGAGAAGAGAAGAGAAGAGAAGAGAAGAGAAGAGAAGAGAAGAGAAGAGAAGAGAAGAGAAGAGAGAGAGAGAGAGAAGAGAAGAGAAAACTTCATCGTGTATTACTTGGAAGTTACTTCCTCTGCTCCTCATGGTTTGATTTATGATCAAGGTTTCCATCTTCAGGTGTATGTCTATTCTCACACAGACAGCTACAGCATGGAAAATGTCCATGATTTTAATCCAGGACCCCACTTCTCAGTTAAAAACCTGATGTGGCCAGAAGATTGTGGCTGGATGGAGGTCAGTGTGTGTGAAGTGTTATGATTAATAAGTGATCTTACTGAGAGGTCACAATGAAATACAGAGCATTTTAATACTCATCATTTCTATTTTGGAGCCTTTAGAAACTTAGGTAAAAATCAGAGCCCCACAGTGCTGGTAATTTTCTACATCTAATGAGAAGAACTGATAACAGAGAAGATAGATCACAGCTTTAGGGATAAAGTGACCTGGCCAATGTCACAGGCAGAGCTGAGCTGATACCTGGCTGCTCCATTCATATTCATACACTGCTTATGCATGAATGCTGCAAGATGACCCATTCCCAGGGGCCCAGAGACTGCAAACACTTTGATGGGGCTGGGGAAGGTTACAGATGTGCATTTACGTAACTCCAGGATTAGACCCTGCCAGCCCATGGAGAGGTGGGGTTTCGTGCAGACACCCCACTTGTCCTGGTCTCTGGCTAAACACTGTTCTGTGAGCTGCAAGGCCATTCTGCAGCGCCTGGAGTTGTTGACTGGGTTGTTTGTTAGATTTGGTCAGGACCCGGTGAGATGGGGACTCGGAGGGAGCTTAACCAGGGACAGTTCACCCTCTGTGTCTGACGGTGGGTTCTTGTGACCACCCTGCTTTTGAGGAGTAAGGTTACCTCCTCATAGCTGTAGACATATCAGCCCTGGGCCTTCAATTTGGGTTTATCCCGAGTTTTGGCAAGGATGCCTCAAAGCTTTGATAGAGAAAGCAAAGGAAGGAAAGAAATTTTTTAATACCTTTTTCCTTTACCTTTTTTTTACCTCCCTGTTACTTAATTGGGTCACCTTCCCCAGTGGGACGAGGGCTTATTCTTTCATTCTAGCTACAGTGGAAACCATCTACTACCTTGCTGTGCCCTCATCTGATATTACGCATGCTGCTCTTCCAGCAGAGCTTGGAGTTTTTTGTCTTTGAGGCATGGTTAATGGGGGACAGAGCCTGTTTTGTTAAGCAACCGATGCAGCATAATGGAACAGGTTTTTTTTTCTTTCTTTCTTCTTAACCCATTATGACTCCTGACAAAAGTGTTTTGCACAGAAAAAAGAATGAAATCAAATCACAGAAAGTCGAAATGGGATGCAAAATTTGTTTGAACATCATGAAAAAAAATGCTAGGATAGCTTCCTCGCACTGACTACCAAATACATTCCTGACTTTATTAGCTTCTATGAAGAATGAGCACAAATAGCGAATGATCTTAAGAACTTACAGCTATGAGTTTCATATGGCAATAGACTGAGATTGGAGGAAGAAACCCAGAATCAACTGAGAGTACCTAATTAATTGGATTATAATTACATTTGGAAAGCTAAAAGGTAATAGATCTGTTTGAATTATGATCATCACAGGCTCTTCAGGGACAGACTGTGCAGTGTGAATCACTTGCACGTGATCACCAGAGACATGAAGAATTAAATGACTACAAATATTTTAAATAAGAGCACCTGTTCACTAGTGGGAATATTGGCTGCCAAGAACATGTTTGCTTTGAGATTGTAGTCACCTACCTGTTGTATTACTATTTTTTTAAGGGATGCCTGAGCCAAAATATTACCCCTGGAGTGGTCCATCACTGGAAGAAGGATTGACCCCAAAGAAAAATGAGTGGCTGGAGATTAAGATTGCATGTTGCTGGTGCTTTCCAAAATTGTAACTCAGAGGGGCCATGCACCTTCATCGGACATGTATTTCTATCTGTCTCTCTTTCCTGACTCTTATCTCTCTTTACTGTCCCTGTAAGCATGACTGCAGTGCTGACTTCTCCAGCTCTGAATATATTTTTTCTGCACAAATCCTTCTGACAAAAAACCAAACCAAACCAAACCAAACCAAAAAACACAGAGGAAAAGAGAACAGAAAGAAAAGTGGCATTTTGGAGATACAGAGCATTAACAAAAAGCCTGTAGATTTCCAGCACAGAGTAACAGGGCAGTGGAAGTATTCGATCAGAGCCATAAATCTAATGAGATGGTAATGATATGCAAATTAACAGCACCATGAGCCAAATGGGTAAAGTTTCTTTATGGAGCATATTAAGAGGCATTTTGCCTAAGTGGAATGGTTGGGTGAACAATAAATACTGATCCACAATCTGCAAGTATTGGTTGACAACAGCAATAAGATAAATAAACCAGATGAAGACAAGTATTATTCCTCCATTTAAAAGGACAGATGCTGCAAATTAAACTGTACTTCCCTCCTACAGAGGGAAACTGCAGCTATGCAGCCCTCATGAAATACCAGGGATTTTTGACTGCTCTTGTTCAAATTAATACGCATAGGAAACTTCTTGAAAATGCCGTTTTGAACCAGCCTTTATATATTCAGGGATGGACAAGAAAATGTGAAACCTCAGGCCAAATTGTTTCCTAGTGTAAATTAGGTAACCCCCATTAGCTCTACCAGTTTATGCTAGCTTTGGATCTGGATCCCAAACTGTACCTGCCAGCGTCCGACTGTTGATAAATATTGAGTGGTTTTACTGTGACATTTTAATTATAGCATTATGGATTTCAGGAGAAGGGGGAGCAAAAGAAGAGAAAGCATTTATTTTTGTTTTTAAGCTTAAAGGAAGAAAAAAAAAATCAAAGGAAGACAATAACAGCCCCCCAGATCCCACAGGGATTTAGTGGAGATTAGCTAAATCTCAGTTCTTATAATTTTCAAGGGCTCCTTCCAACCTTATTTTAAGTTCCTTGCCATGGGCACCTACTCTGCAATTTTCACATGGGATAGCTTGAGATCTCTTAGCTTTGTCACCTGCCATATTAATGACATGTCTTTTGTCCCAACATCTGGAGGCCTCTTTGTGCTTGGAGGCTGGACAGACTTGTGTTTGCACCTTGCTCTGAACACCAGACTTGTCCTCCATCAGTATGGCAAACCCAAAGGTCTGCAGCAAACAGCTGCTTCATCTGGAGCTGCAGAGAAATCTGGAGGGAGGAGAGCCGAGCTGGGATCCAAATCTGTCCCTTTGGCCTAAATGAATTGGGCACTGACTGAAGTGAAAGTAATGCAGTCCGTCAGTGGTCACCATCCACACCAACAGCTATGCCCATGCCTCTCTGTGCTGATGGTGTGGGTGGAAAGTAAGCATCAGGTCTAATGCCCACTGTCCATCTGAAAGTGGGGACACAGCCAGAGACAGACAGACCTCATGGTCCTTCTGAGCTGAATAAGCAGCAGGGGTCAAGGGTGGGGATGTGGTTGCCCTACAAATGCAGTCCAAGGAGAGATGAGAAGGACGAATCCAGCATGATTCATGGGCCTGTACTGCTTTAGTCTCATCTCCCTAAAAAGTTTGAATTTAACCTTGACGTAGTCACAAACAAAACCAGAAATGAGCTCACTGCCTGTAGGTGAAAATCCTTCCACCTGACAAGGAGGAAAACCGACTCAGTAAGCAGTGCAATCCTCCAGCGGGCAGACAGGCTTGGCTGGAGGGGGATGCAGAGTTGTGTCATGCCAGCCACTGCATCATCTCAGAGGATCTTTATTTGAGCCAGCAACCTGCCTCTGGTTGAGGCTGGTTTGGTCACTCTCAAAGCCATGACCTTGCTTCAAGGCTGTGAAAGTGGAAAGCTTCCTTGTGAGACTTCCCTGTTAGCACAGCCCTGGCTACTACTTCATGTTCTTCCTCCCCACCCTTGGCTCCACCTATTCCCCATGGAAAGCACACAATTCAAGAAGAACATGAAACACAGTCTGATGACAGCTCCACAGCTGGCAAGACTACAGTGGGACAAGAAGGGATGGGAGATGACTCACTGGATTGGGTCCACAGGGTGGGGGGAAGAGGCGTGAATGCTCGAACTTGCTGCATCTGTCCATCCATCCATCCTCTGTCCACTTCTACCTAAGGGAAGGCATCTCATCTTTTCCTATGCTAGGTACCTCTAAGAAGGCCTTCTCCATGTAGTGGAAGAATAAGCCTAAAATCAGGTTTACCCATATCAACTCCATCTACATCAGTAGCTCTTTATTTTGGCCATAGTTCAATGAGATGTGTAATGACAATGTGCTGCTGACGAACACCCAAAGGGGGTAGAGGGTCCAAGTCTGCCCCACTACACTGGTCTCAAGGGACATCTAGGAGGCTCTTAGGTGTCTGCTGGCCAGCTAGAAAACCTGTCCACTCTCAATCTATTGGGCATTTCAACAAAGATACTCACAGTGTCACTGGGATCTCAGACCTCACTTAACTCATTGTAGACCTTGCTATTAGCTGTTTGTCTCTCAGTGGGAATCACTGTGTCTGCTGAACTCCTGCTGCTGGCTAAGACAAGCCAAATTTTGTATGCTCCCGTGTATAACAAATGCTGCCTAACATACAGTATTTCCAAACTTTCCCTCCATCTGCCTATCTAAATGTTTCACCAAAGGCTCCGTGACCTGCAGTGAATGCATCTGTCAATGCAAAATCTTGGCATTTTACCTGTGATTTGGACTGTCCTGTGCAGCCAAGAAAGACAACAAGGCTGAAGTGTTTGAGAAATGTGATTCAGCAGATTGCATGTCGATCTAGGAGTTGAGCAACCTGTTTTCTGCTCCTCAGTGTGATTTCTTTGTAAAGCCCTTTCAGATCTATGGATGAAAAATAAGGTTCATAGAAGCTAAAGCCAGAAGCTTTATAGCAGCGTAAATGTGGGTGCATGGCATTTCCCTTTCAGAGCTTACTAATAAAATAGCCACCTCTGTCTGTGGTCAAGTTTAATATCTGACAAAATCCATTCTGTTCACCTCTATTTCACAATCTGGACTGCCCTGTCAATTATTAGCATTGTGCTCAATGGAGCTGCCACACAGCTCATTTTTGTGGTTACCAGCTTAGTAAATAAATGTGTCGCACTAAACATCATGACTTCTAAGGGAGTTCAAAAATAAGCAGACACACTAATAGGTGCAAAACTACATTTAAGCTACCAACCTCCTCCTTTACAGACTACAAAGCTGGTTGTTCTGAGTGACAGAAGGCCCTCTTCCCATGTGAATGTTGGGGTGCCCCCTACCCCTACAGTCCCTGTGTTTGTCATGGTAGCCCCCAGTCCTCTGTGTGCTAGCCCAGCACACGGCTGCATGTTGCTAATGGGTTATTTAGGAGATGTGCGTGGCTTTGCCTGCAGGATGCTGCATCCCGGCTGCTGAAGAGGATGCTGAGCAGAGCAACTGAGAGCTGAACTCAGTCTGACTTTCTCTCAGCAGCACTTCTGCCTTTTGCTCTACCAGTGATCTCTGCACAGCGGTGCAATGGTTGTGCCATCAAAATGGCCAGGGGTGTCAGAAATGTGGAAGTGATGGATGGACCAAGACCGTGCTCATCCAGTGGAGGTTGGTTCATGGTTAGGAGTCAAGTGGAAAGAGAGTCACTGCTTTGTGTCTTCAAAAATATTTGAAATTCAAAGTAGGGCCAGTGGTGAAGATGGGGCTGATGGGTTTGGGTTTTGCTGTTAGGTTTGATATTTCTTGTCAGATGAATGAATCAATCTCATTGCAGGGATATCCAGGCTGCCCATGCAGTGCATGGCCAACATGGTCTAGTTCAGTACCTGCAATTGTTGTATTTATTTGCACAATATCTGCCAGGCTTATTTTGCTGCATGCAATAGAATCACTGATGAATAAAAGAGTCAAAGCAGTAGCTCAGTATGTTCATTTTTTTCTGAAGTGGGTTTTGTTAATGAACATCTCCTATTTGGCCATTTCCAAAGAGAAGGTTGAACCAGTTGCACCAGAAGACAAGAATGGGCTATTGCACAAACCAATTATCCTTTACGCTGCCTGAAGCAAGAGGCACCTTGCCTGTGCTTGGTCCCTGGTGCTCAGGGCCAAGTTGAGGTCTGTTCCCATTCTTCTGCTCCCTTTTTGGGCTGCTGGGAATGAGGTGAGTCCCAGGGTCATGCACTACATGGGGAAACCTTACTCCTGAGGATTAGCTCTAGAACTTCCCACAAGGACTTTGGTTTGGGTCAGTGTCCTGCAGGTAGGCGCAGAGAAGCAAATCCAATGCACCTTTGTCTTGCCTGTTTATTTCTCCTTCCAGCCTTGGCTTGAGGCAGTTTAATCCTTCATATGCAACTCCCATGCAGAAAATTCAAACAAATCACAGAAATGCTAAATGAGACTGGTTTGCAGAATGAGGGCAGCCCATTTCTGAACTCAGCTGAGATTGCTGAAGAAAGTAACACCTTCACAGGCAGATAAAGTTACAATTTGTTACCTCTACCTGCAAACCTCACCTTCTCTTACTGCCTTCTTGACCAACACTCCACATAACACTTGCACTCAGACCCGTGAAGGCAGCAAGGGCTGCTTCATCTCTTAAAAGCCAAGAGTCTTCTTCACAGTGAAATCCTCAAGTCTTCTGAGCCCCTTTATGATACCTGAGGCTGAGATCCCCCCCGTACAGATTTATGTCTCCATGCTGAGCCAGCGTGAAGCCAATTCAGTGCTAAGTGCAATGTTTCCCCCATACATTCTTGCAGATAGAGCAATATTATCCTGTATTAGGGAAGTGGCTGACTATGTCAGTTGCGACATGCCAAAAGCCATAAGACTATATTGGTTTTCAGACTCCTGCTGTGTTGGCTTGGGCATTTTCTGTTCTCTTCTATGAGAGCACTCTGTTTTCAGTGGAAATGTCAGGACGCCAATGAACCAATGAAAGGAATCTCCTTGGTGTTTAGCCTTTAATATTTCCTAGGCTCTTAATCTTGGGATGGGAAATCTAGTGATGGAGAAGGGAGGTTAAAGGATGGCTGATTTTCTTTATTCATTTCCTAAAGAATACGTATCTGGTGTTTCTATGAAGAGTGGCACTCGGATTTAGGTCTTGCACAATCACTTAAAATGTCAGTGTGAGGGGATCTCTGCTTGGGTATCTCTTGTGCTTACTTTCAGCAGTATGCAAAATGAAGCAAAATAAAAGCTGAATAAGACTTGCTCCAGAAGGTCTTTGGTAAACAAGTTTTGCTCTTGTGTAAGTTTGCTGAGCTGGTGGGTAGCAGAAAACAGAGACAGAGCCAAAGGCGAATTCACAGCCAAGCCACTACCTTGGCACCAGCAGGAAAATCTGACTCCCTCAGCAACTCACTCGTCCACAGGGGATATTCTGAATAAGGCAGATCTGGCCCTTGTTTGTGCTGGAATAATTCCAGAGTAATGTCCTGACCTCAGTGGAGTGACTCCAACTTCAAAGTCATATAACAAGCATCTCAGTCCAGCCTGGGAGCCAATTGCCTCAGGGTGAAATTAGGCAACTGTCTTGATATGTGTTGCATGGACATCCAGAGCATCACCCAAGCTGGATGCTGCAACCCCTAAGACACCCCACGCAGGTGATGTAGGTTGTCCAAGGCAGACCGCTGGGATCACTGATCTGTTACCAGAACAAAAGAGAACTAAAGTCTGGGGTATGGCCTCTAACAAGATCTTGAATAATCCTTCCAGACATGAACCCCCAAAGTCCCAAAGGGGTCGTGGAGATGATGCTCTGGAGACAACAATCTTCCTTCTTCCAGCAAGATGGGCAGAGACCCTCCAGCGTAAGATGCAGCATAGGGAGCTTGACATTCACAGCAGAGACCCGGTTACGCCATTCACAGCAGACTCTCCAGCTCTCTGGTTCCTACCATTCATGTCCAGCTCATTAGTCCCACAGGTAATATTTTCTTTAAGCCCACCCTATTTTACAGGTCTGGGTTTGTTCTCCTTAAGTTACAATAGGCAATTCTTCCTTCAAGAGCTGACTTTTAACAGCCCAGTTCACAGGAGCTGCCTAAGGACCTGCAGGCACCAAAGACATGCAGCAACTGCTCTCTGCTACCCTGCGGGACCCTCATCACCCGCTTTTACTTTTAGGGTCAGACAATTCCCCTGAACATTTCAACCACCAGCTTCCAGCACTTGTGTGACTTCTGCTCTGATTATTTCTATGAGAACATGGCCCAAAGTAAACAAAAGAAGGAGCCCTATCTATCAGAGATCAACATCAGACCTTTTCTCCATTTGCAACCGTGGTGTTGCTTTTTTTTTTTTTAATTTCTTTTTGCATTTCTATTGACCTATACTTAAACAACTGTGGCTGGATCAAAAAAACAATGTGAAATACAGCCTACCTCAGAGAGTGGACTGGTTCCCAGAAGTGTACGTCTTTTGTACAACCACCCACTGGCCCCCTTCTTGCTCAATTTTCCCAACACTCTGGACTTTCTCATTTCCAAAGTGTAATCATTTTTTCCCCATTCTCATTTCCTCGCTGGGTTTTGGGGCTAGGTACAAATGTTTAGGTGGTGTTCTGATGTAAATGCTGCCTCCCACCTGAGATGGGGCTCCGGAAAATATTTAACATACTCTACCAGCAACCCTGAGAAACGGAGCTGGCCTTGATTCTATTTATTTCTCCCAAATTTCAACTTTTTTTGTCATTCACAAACAAAAACGTACACCCCAAATTACCTCCTTCAGCCTGCCAGCTCCTGAACACTGGAAACTTCAGGTGAGATGTTGTGAAAGAAAGCGAAATGACTTGTCTCCTTTATGCACCCTCAAAGGAGGGGATAGGAGCGGGGGTGACCATCCCAAAGGGTAAGATGCAAATGAAGGTGTTAAAAGAAAAAAAGAAGGGGAAAATATAAAGAAGAAAATAAGTCTTCTTGGTGGAACACAAATGGAGTTCTAGCTAGGTATCATTTGCTGAGGAAATTGCATTTCTATTTGGGAATAAATGAGTGCAAAACTTGTTTGAGGCCCAGGTAATAATAGAACAGGGGAGGAGGAAATTGAAATTTATGACTTTGCAAATGACTCCTGTAGAAAAGAGACACACATCAGAGGTGTCTTTTTATCTCCCCCCCCACCCCCCCGCCCCCCGCTTCCCTCCCTCCTCGTTTTCTCTTCTTCCCGCAGATGAGGAGGACAGGTCTGCAATAAAACAGGTCTAAGCTTTGCCGGCCCGGAGATGCTGCGGGGGGAGGCAGAGGGGGGAGCGGGGGGCGAGGGGACATTAGCACTTGCTGTAACATTGTCAGCGCCGATGTAAATGGACGTGCTACATAGTCAACAAGACACACTTGGCTGCCTGCAAGTGGGAAGTACTTAAATCTTGGCACTGATAAATGAAATATTTTTAAGGGAGCTAATCAGTGAAAATGGGGTTTCATCAGGCACTGACATGTCTCGCTTGCTTCAGCGAGTCCAAGAGAGAAAAATGATTGCGCGGTGCGGGCCGGAGCCAGCCGGAGACGGGGAGCGAGGGAAGGGGAGGCGGGAGGCGGCAGCCGAGGGTGCCGGAGGGTGCGAGCCGCGGGGAGCGGGGCCGGCGGCACCCCCACCCCCCCCCCCACGCACCCCGGCCCCGCCGCCCCCCGGGGCGCCCGCCCCGCGCTCCCCGCCGGCCCCGCTCCGCCCGGCCGTGATGGATGGCCTGGCGCAGAACGGGCTCGGTGCAAATCCCCAATCTGCAGCCTGCTGGGCTCAGTTGGATCAGCAGCAGGCTAGCTGGTATTTCTGGATAAACACTAATAAATCTTCCTTTTCTTCCTGGCAAGCGGTGCTTCCCCTGCCTCCCCCAGCCCCCCGTCTTTCCTCCTCTCCCGCTGGTGCGGGGGGAGAGGGAGGAGAGGTGAATTCGGGGTGTAGGGAGCTCAACGGGGATGGAAGCCGAGCCCTGAGACGGGCAGAGATCTGGCTGGGGAAACACCCCAAACTATGGGCTTGCAAAACCTCCCACCGGCCCTGCTACCCCCAGTTCTGCTGCTGGCTGGTGGGTGAGTGGGGACAAGTCAGTCCCATTCCCGTGCCTCAGTTTCCCTTCTCTGGATTCATGATGATCATCCCTTTCCCTGCAGCCCCCAAAGCCTGGGTGAGCTGTGGGTGCAAAGGGGTTCCCAGGAGCTGGTTTTGGCCCTTAGCCTCCAGGGAGGGGGGTTGGACAGGGTGCAGGGGGTTGTGTTCAGCATTTTCAGCTCAGAGCTTCACAGTGGCTCCTGTCTTCTGCTCCATGGGTGTGCCAGGGGCTAGCTGAGAGCCACGTGGGCCACTGTATATCCCCATCCGTCTGCCCTGCAATGCATCCCCTGCACCCAGCTGATCAGCCCAGCCATCGGCACAGGAGCTTGGGCAACTGAGGGACAAAATAGTCTGGGAAACAGGGCTCTGACTTGGCTCTGCCTCCTGAGCTGGACCCCGACGTCCACAACCCCATGGGGTTCCCACAGGACTCAGCAGCTGAGTGACCACAGAGATCCCGTCAGGACAAGGCAGAGCTTTTACCTACTTCAGCCAGAATCCAGCAGCTGAAGCTGTCCCTGTTACCAGCCTACCTATAAGTGACCTCAAAATCCCCTGTAAACCAGAATACAATCAGTAAGAGCAGCAGCTCCTACAGTGTCCTCGCTCTGCATCAGTGAGAGACATACCAGGATTTGTTCTCATCTGAAAGGTCCGTGCAAGTGAAAATGATCACTGAATGAAATTGTTCCAACGGACTAGTAGAGGGAAGAAATACATAAATTAAAAGATGAAAAAAAAAAAAAAAAAAAAAAGAAAGCCTGGTGCTAACATCCTTAAGTCATAAAGGTTCAAAGCAGGATTCCCTCAGTAATCAGGAAATGAAAATGTCCTTCAATTACGGAGCATTTTAAGACATGATTATTTCATGTGCATGCTATTAAGAAAATGACAGTGGAAAATTCATCATTAAATAAATTAAACATTTTTAAAAGGCTCCCTGGTGTATTCTTACCATCCTCCCCTTCTGACACAATAATGTGTTGTTTCTAAAGAAAATTTTATGGGACTAAAGATGATAAAACACACAATGAAAATACATTTAGAAAGCAAATTCATAACTACTTTTTTTTAAAGGAGGAAGCTTAGCTGAAAACACGTGAAAAACACAAGGACAATTTATTATTTTCTGCTAGTGGAAAAGACTCTTTTTTTTCCTTCATAAAGTCAAGCATGCTGGTGTTTGAATAATGGCCTCCCAAATTCACACAAACCCAACAATTTAGGCTACATTAGCTTTTTTTTTTTATTCTACATCTCCACCCTGCCAATGCAGCATGCCGCCACACATCACATTACAGCATGAATTTATCACCACCATGGCAAAAGCTGATATTCACTGAAAAATGCAGATAGCTACAAGAAGTGTTTGATCTGATCTGAATCCAAGTGAATTTGGTGCTGGGGAGAGATACAACAATGTGGCACCGGAGACCTGAGCTCTCCAAATGGATCTGTTCCTGAGTCTGTTGAGGCCAATACGTTTCTTTCATGGATTTCAATGGAGTTTGGCTTAGGAAGTGCCCTGCGGGAGCCACATGATATTGTGCATATTTACCTCTTGGCTGAGCCTTGCTGGGATGGTTGGAGATTGCCGTACCCCAATGTCCACCCCAGCCCAGCAGCAGAATGACATCTGTACCCATACTGCAGACTCCCAACCAGCTCAGAGCCTGGCGCTTGGTGCAAAACAGCAAGCTATGCTGAAACAAGGGTGAGAAGAGGTTCAGGAGCTTTAAGTTGAGGTGGGAACCTTGTGAAGACTCTCTAGATCTGCCATGAGGACATTGCGCTCCCAGCCTTAAACCAGAGAATGGGTTTTATGTAGGAGGCTTGACTGGGAAACCTGCCCTTGTTGGTCTTTGATGTGAAGTCAATGTCCTGGGCTTGTGGGTGCAGTCATCAGGGAAAGCTGAGATTTGCTCCTGTAATGGGAATGTCACTGTTGGGAGACCATGTCAAAGCCAAAGACAGAGCCAGGCAAACCTTGCAGCTCCTTGGAACATGGGAAAATTGCCTGAGGACTCCCAGGAAAACTGAACTTCCACCCTGTCACACCCCAGCAGAGTGCAGAGTCCTACACAGACAGGGCATGTTTTTGTAGGACACCATGCAGGATCCCACCTTGAATTTTATCTTAGCTAGTAGCCAGCTGAAAATAAAAACCGATGTAAACTCAGTGAAATCAGTACTGCTGCCCAGATCTACTCCTGCTTAGAGCATGCAGGGATCACCTTGCTTTGAACAGATAGGCACCTCTGTTGGACTCAATGGGAGTTGGGCTCAATGATCCTTATGGGTCCCTTCCAACCTGAGACATTCTATGGTTCTGTGATTACAAGCCTGTTCTGCCACTATGCTTTTGTAGTTGACCTGTATTATATGGTTGTGGAGTATCTATTTTTCTGTTCCATGGCTCATGTTTTGAGGGGGGACTATAATTCATGAGGGGTGCCTGCCTAGATAACTCACAAGTGGGATATACATGGCTGTCTCTTACTGAAGTACATTTTGCTGCTAACATGTATTATATTTGTACCATGCCAGAGGGGGTGTCTGCAGGTCTAAAAATGTTGGTTATACCTACAGCTACTCATGCTATTAGTATAGTTGTAGATATTATGTGATTTATTGATGTGTTTTTATTTCCCACTGGTATGGTATAAATATATTTATTTCACAAAAGTGGCCAATAAATTTCCCTTATGAATCCTGTTATCTGCACCATTAACCATTGATCATTTTTATGAGGTCACAACTTAAGGTGTACATGAATTTACACCTTAATTTGTGACCCTTTCCAAAATAATACATAGCCACTTGTGAACTATTCACCTCACAAGAGGCACTGCTCATTTTTGCTGCTTCCTACTGCACTCAACATTTGTTTCTCATCAGGTAATGTCCTAGCATCATGTGCCATTCAACTGTTTCATCTTCTCAGCACACACACATATAAAAGGGAATAAAACATTAATGAGATAAAACTTTCCTGGACCCAATTAATTCTTTATGGCATTCTGGAATTCAAACAAGACAGACTAAGATGACAAAACAGCACTAAATAAACCCAAAGACATGCTTTAGCCATCCTGCTAAAAAGACCAAGACCTCCTAACAGCAGCCAAAGAAGAATAGGAATGCCAGAAATTCAGATATTCCGAAGCAGCCCTCTCTGTTTTCTTACTTTTCATTGTCTTATAAATGATCTTTTAGATGTTGGGCAGCATGTGAACAATTCTCCTCTGTGTCCCTCATCAGTTTGCTTTTTGATTTATTCAAAATATGGAAGCCAGCAGTACTGAATTTTCATTTGTTATCGGGTTCCCATGTGCTCACGTTTTAGGGTGAGGACTGTGGTTGAAAGCCCTGGGTTAGATGCAATATTTCCATGTTCTGTTGGTGGCCTTCGCTTTTGGCCTTCTCTTCCTCCACCTCTTCACAGGGTCATATAGTGCTTTATATCCACTTAGTAGTTATCTCTAAGTGATTGATTTTCAGGTCACCTTCTCAACTCTGATAGGCCATTGGGGGGTCTTGGCTGTTGTGGTGGTTTAACCCCAGTCGGCAACTAAGCGCCACACAGCCCCTCGCTTCCCCACCCCACACACACTGGGATGGGGGAGAGAATCGGGAAAATAAAAGTAAAACCCATGGTTTGAGGTAAAGTCAGTTCAATAGGACAGCAGAGGAAGATAAAGTAATAATAATAATAATGATAATAATAATGATGATAAAAGAACATACAAAACAAGTGATGCACAACGCAATTGCTCACCAGCTGCCGACCAATGCCCAGCCAGTCCCCCCAGCCAACTCCTCCCAGTTATATACTGAGCATGATGTCATATGGTATGGAATACCCCTTTGGCCAGTTGGTTCAGCTGTCCTGCCCCCTCCCAGCTTCTTCTGCACCTGGCAGAGCATGGGAAGCTGAAAAGTCCTTGACTAGTATAAGTAGTACTTAGCAACAACTAAAACATCAGTGTGTTATCAACATTATTCTCATACTAAATCCAAAACACAGCACTATAGCAGCTACTAGCAAGAAAATTAACTCTATCCTGACTGAAACCAGGACAGTTGTTCACTCGTCTCTCTGTGAGTGCCTAGTCACTGTGTTTGGGATGTTGTCCACCTGCCACACACACTGTATGGCCAAAGTAGTACTCCCTGTTTCACCACCAAAGCTCACCTTTCAGCAAGCTCCCTTCTCCGTTGCCACGGACAATGATTCATTCTTCATACCTCAAGCAAATCTCTTCCTCCTTCCTTTCCTGCTCCATTGCCATACACACTTCTTGCTTAACCCCCTCTTCATCCTGGCATGCTGGCATGACCCCTCTTCATGCTGGTCTATGCCCAGCCACCCACTCCCCTTGACAAACATTCTAGGTTTATTTCTAGGTTTACCCCATGCATGTCCATTTTGTGTGGGAGAACCTGAAAACCTTTGATGCTAAATTTGTGCTGCACCAGAGACATTAGTCTTAGGTTTTAAACAACACACACAGCATGAGTCAGAGCCCTCCTTCCCCATGCTGCCTCCACAGCCCTCTCTTCACCCGGAGTTTGGCTGCACAGACTTTTTATTTGCACACAGTTGTCCTTAAAAATAATAAGTGACTATTTGCCTGTTCAAAGCCAGAAACAAGTTGACCAATTGCTGCTGTGTTTTACTTCAGGGTATCCATCTAAAGGCAGAGAGAGAGAATCAGTCTATAATGGTTTGCCTGGCTTGAAAACTCCATTTTGGGCCGTGGAGAGTCATATTTCAGAGAGTATTGATCACAGTGCAGTTTGTGTTTCCTCACGTCCATGATCCTGTTTGCAGCCCTGTAAAATAATAACAGTACTCATGTCAGTAAGGTAATTACCATTGATCTAACACACTGTGACAAATTTTTCAGTCATGCCACTTGATTCATACTTAAAGTTATGGCACTGCTGACTGCTCCTTAAATAATTGAAGGATGCCCTTTGTAAATCAGCACACTCTTGCCAAAAAGTGGCAGTTTCTTCTTTGTTCCAAGCCTTGTTTCTTAGCTTCATCAGGGATTTCAAAATTAAACAGACAGCTTTCCACAGCCCACATAGTTCACACTTGGAGCAAATATCATCCGAGCTGGTAAATCACTTATGACACCTTTGTTCAAGAAAAGCAGGGAAAAAAGGAAGAAGAAAAAGGTTGAACTACAGGGAAGATCAGGGTCTCTGTGGTGGTGGGGTTTGCTAGCAGGTGGTAACAACAAGAGAGACAAAGCCAAATTTGGTTAATTCAAAACATCCATGAAAGCACTTGTCATCCTCTTGTGGCTCTGCTTACTGAATGCCAAAGAGGAGCAGTGAGAAGGCCCATGTCAGCAGGGAGGACAGCCCTGGTCCCCTGCTCCTGGACCCACTGACTGCCCATGTGGGAGAGCTTTGCAGCCTCCATTCCAAGAAAATTGCTTAGGGATCTGCACCTCCAGTGTATGAACCTCCAACATGCCAGGGGAGGCACCACAGCTTCCTGGCCTGTGCTCTCCAGGATGGTGTCCCCAGGAAGTATTTGAGTCTCTGACCCACCTTGTGGTACGAACATTAAATACTGCTGCTGACTCTTGAAATGCCTTTGGGAAATGGTAGCAAGGCAAATAATCGAGGGGAGGATGGGTTTGGGTGGTGGGACCCATTGGCAGCGAACCATAAACCAGTGTCCGTCCTAGTGAAATATGCATGCACTTCAAGGTGAGCTTGGATCAGCTCACCACAGTCTTTCATCAAATCAGCCTCCTTGGTTGTCAAAGAAGCCTAGAAATTAGTTTTAAACTGGACATCAAACACCATGTAGGAGGCATTTCTCATTGACATTGATGGATACATGTCCTGAAGTACCTTCTGGAAGAGCCTCTCTCCTTTTCTGTGAATACAGAGACAATATAGGGAGATCACCTGGTTGCTTTTTGAAGATTCCCTTCAGCTGAGAAATCCATAATAGACAAAGATGCCGGTGGAGCAGTCAATAAAATCTTCATCTTCCATGTCCTGGGAGACTGCCCCCAGCTGCTAGACCTTTTCTTCTCACATTTCCTATTTAGAGACCCTCGTTTGCAATATATAGAGGGCATTGCAGTTGTTAACGCAGGGGTTTGCAGCTAAGGTTCAAAAACAAACAAGGAAAGATGAGATCATACAGCTACAAGCCATGTATCATCTCCACGGCTCAACCACAGTGTCCTTTGCTCAGCAACACCCTGCTGTGAAGTCCCTCTATGGGAAACTTCAAATTCCATTCCCCTGGGCAGGGAATCGTGGCTATCAACACCTCCATTGCACTTGATTAGAGGACCAATGTAGCACATAAATGACCTGCCACTTGGCATGAGGCTTGGTGGCTCTCACAGGACTCCCGTGCTTGGGGAGCATGCAGATCTGTGGGAGCTATCATGGTATTATAGCCTTTGGAGAACAAATTGAATGAACCGTCCTTAAAGAAAGCCTCAAACCTGCCCCTTCAGTATTGTTGGGACATACAAAGCAATGGCTCCGGCTTTGATCCACTCTGCTACCTGTAAAGAGTACTCTTTTGCAGGCATTCTTGTACCCGCTTGAGATGAGACCAGAACAAACAGAAAGAACCTTAAAGGAGCTTACTAAATAAGTCTGGGATTGAGTGAACAGCATATTCGAGGGGTCAAATTTAATTCCTTCCTTTCTTTTGTATTCAGATTAGAGGCCAAGGTAGATTTGTGGAAGCCAGGACTCCTCAGCTAATGCTGCTTTTGCACTTAACCTGCAATTTACCTGTCAGTAACAAATACATTAAAGGCCAGCTAATCTCTTCAAACTTCCAAACAATTTACTGCACCATCAGATGAGCTTTTTAGCATCCAAGAGCACAACAGCCCGTTCATGTCTAAGAAAAACATCTGCCGCCTAAAGAAATCCTCCTCAGAAATGTATCTCGTAAAATCAATGTGCATATTTAAAGAAACCATATGTTTTAAGTCAATCAAACACCTCAAAAATAACAATAAAAAGCCTTCCAAAGAGACTACTTGCTAGTGATGTATTGGCTTGGTTAAGAAGGGCTGTGTTTTCAGAGCCTCCTAAATTCCTCAACTCAAGTGCTGAGTGGAGGTTTATTAAGTGACCTGTCTGGATGTATATCAGACTTGTCCCTAGTGGGGGTCCGATGTTAAATTCCATCATTAAAACCTATTACCGAGCTATCAAAACCCGCTGTAATTCCGTCTAATGACCTCATTTCCCTAAGCGTAACTCAACGCAAGGTTTGCTGATGTGGTGTTACCTCTTGGTGGGCCACAGCCCCTTAGCAAAGCAGCGGCTGGGGGGGAAGAGAGGGAGAAATCAATGTCTGTGGAGATGACAAGGCACACGGCCAGTGACTGGGGACCAAGAAACTATCCAATATCCCATTTCCTATCCAGTCTATTAGCAGCTGAAGTCAGCCAGGGCTCCGGGTTTGATTGAAGGCTGAGCTGAGACCAGATAGAGGAGGAGAAGCCCAGGCAATATGGCCACCAGATGAGTCTCTTTTCCAGCCAGCTGAAATAAATTCTAAAAGTCGGTGTATATAAAAATGGATTATTGCATTAAAAGTTCAAAATGTTCTTTTTATTTTATTTTAATTTTTTTCTTGCCTTGTTTTGGTTAAGGGGTGGACACAAGGAAAAAGGGGAAAAATAAAAAAAACCTTTCCCTTCTCCCCCCCTCAATCCCCCTTCCACACACACCTCTACTTGCCATGAAATCATTTCGTAAATACAAAAAAGGCCCCTCAGGCTATTGGTGCCCAGACACTCATTTTTAGAGTGGATAATTGACTCCTTTCAGTTGATAATTCATAGCTTGCATATGCCAGCTAATACATCAGTGCCCAGAGACTCAGCGAGAGCCCCAAGCACAAACGGGAGAGGGGGAAAGGAAAAGAAAAAAAAAAAGAAAAAAAATATTTCGGATGATAGATGAGTGCATTACGGCTTTATGAATGAATTATGTCCTGCAAATACCTTGAGCAGGAGAGACTGTCGGCCTGTATCTATACTAATCTGGGAGGAATTATGATGATTTTCACATTAAAAAGGGAAAAGGGAAAGAATTAATTGAGCAATTGGGCCATTAAAAATGTATGTCGGCATGTTCTGTATGTCCATTTTCCAATTTATCATACGCTAGGAAGCTTCCTCCCAGGGTGACTGCCATTTTTCTTCTCTTTCTTATGTTTGATCTTTTTTTTATTTATTGTAGGTTCCTGTCATACAAAACCAGATCAGGATCATTTTGACAAGACAAAGTCTGGGGTTTTTTTGCGGGGAGGCTCAGTGTTGTCTTCGTGCATGTGCTCCCTGTTAAAAAATAGGGGTGGGGGCACCAGAATGAATGTCGTCTTTGCATCCCATGGCTCTTACGGTCAGTATTGCTAACTTAATAAAACCAGATTATTTCACAATGTTTGTAGATTTTTATTCCTTCTCCATGTGAGAAGGTTGGAGATGAAGTTTGGCTATAGGAGGGCAGATGCAGTGTGGCCTTTCTTTTAAAAAGTTATAGGTTGCTAACGCTGGCTCATGTAAAAACACCAAGGAAAAGTGCCAGCACATGCAAACACCCAGTCTGCACACGTGTGTGAAACGTCACACATGACTGCTTGAAAAATTCACCGACACAGATGGTGCATCGCCCGACTCCATCATTTAGCTGTCGATCGTATCCATTGTTGGCCAAAAATATATTCTGAATTATTATAGTGTTTGTGTTCTGCATATGTACCCTGTAGTATGTGTTAATTATTTTCAGATCTGAGAAATAATTTAATGGATTAAAATAGCTTGCCAGTGGGGGAATATTTTTAGAATAACAGCAATGTTAGAAACAGTTTTCAACTCTATAATTAGTTGGTTTGTTTAAATATCTGAAATAACTACAAAATATGTTTCCTACATTTGTATACGTAATATATTCCATTATATTGCTTAAAGTTGCTTAAAATTTTAGTAACTTCAAAAAACAGAGTCTAGCAAAAAAATATCAGCAACTCAATCAATGTAAAAAAAAAATCCCATTTAAGAGCTGCGAGCAAATTTCAAGCAGTCCAACCAACACATATTGTTTAACCTGTGTCTTCAATTTTCTAATCCAGGAATTATGCTTCACCTGAACTTCCTCTAATACAATTAACATGGTGTGTTTGCGGAAACATAATGCCTTTACAGAATAATGTTTTATGCTGCAAAGCATATCTAATCTCTTCACGCAAGCCATTCTACGGCAAATCATTTTATAATATGCAGGAATTTTTTGATGTTGTTTATGTTCTCGTGTTTGTGAGGTCTTTAATTGATTGTAAGCTGCTCTTTAAGTACTTAAAGATGTTTTTAAAATCCTATTAATTCTTTCTTTTTTTTCCAGACTTGTTAAATATTTGTTAATGAACTGGCTAAAACACAAGAGTGCTGGAGGAGAATTTCAGCAAATTATTCTGTTTGTATTCAGGACCTGTATGCAGCATAAGTAGGTTTATTGCCTTATTTGAGGTGCAGCAAGCCCCTAAATTCCTCTTGATCACCATGTACATGTGACTGGAAATTTTGCTGTGGGTTTGATTTAGTTATTCTCTGCTCTTACACACAACAAAGAGGTAAGCACATCTCAGTGCAAATGTCACCCTCCTGGATATCAGTGCTTTTTCAGCAACTACTCTGCTGTACAGAAGCTTTTGAGAGGTCTTAAACAACCCCTGTGAGAAGCCTGATGTATATAAAAGGGATGTGAAACAGATTTCTGCTCCTGCAAATCTTTCTGAGCTTTGAAAGATTCCTATGTTCCCCAAGACACTGCAAATTTTATATGGGGAAAAAAAGCAGGGACACCCACTGAGCAGCACCCAGATGTCCTGTGCTCAGGGCCCCCATGATGGGTCCATCTTCAGCTCTTGTTGCCACCTGACAAAGCACCCAGTGCCCCCAGACAGCCTCCAGCCCCTGTTATCCCACTTCTCCCGCTCAGGTGGGAGCCCTTTTCTCCAGTGCAGGTGGTCCCGGAGAACTCGTATCCCTGTGGACAGTTCTATTTTCAGCAAAATGACCCTTTTCCTCCAAAACAACCACAACATTTTGGCTGTAAATCAAGGATCAGAGAGAAAATAGGAGGGAAGATCAAAAGCTACATGCCTCCCCTCTGATCTTGTCTAGGGCAGCAGGTTCACCGCCATGGCTGAATGTGGGATTCAGGATCCTACATGGATACACCCTGGAGGGGACCACCTGAAAAATCCCAATAATATTCACTTCTTGCTTCTGGGGATCTTCATTTTCTAAAAACTACATAGCAGAAATGAATCACACAGTGGGACATCTCCATGTGGTGCCACTGAAGAGCTTTGAGTCCTGTTGCAGCACAGCATCCTTGGCCAGCCACCTTACCTGCCCGTGCCTCCATCCCCCAGCCAAAGGATACGGGCACACACTGCCTTCCCCATGTAACCCCTCTGTGCTGGGGATGGCTCCTCGTTCGGGCTTTGCAGAGCGAATTAACCCAGCAGGGCCTTCCACACCATGGCAACTGAACATAGTTCATCCAAAAACCAGCACATCAGTCTTGCTGATTACACATGCCTTCTTCTGGTAACACACATCTTGGTAAAGGATTAATGACAGCCAGAATCCTATTAAGAGAGAAACACAAGTTCCCCAGCTTACTTAATATCGGGTTTCTCGCACCTGGGTCACTGAAGTAGGACGTAACCTGCAGAATATAAAATGTCCTGTTATTGCATCTGCCACTGACACACACAGAGAGGTGTTGTGAAGAACAGACATTTATAATCCAGCCTGCCTCAGACATGCTAAGGCATGCACAGACCTGAAGGTTGTACATAACCTTTGCAGCAAGGTTGCTGGTATGTTCTCCTTGTAACTTAGCAGCTCCAGTTTTGGATGGATATGCACAAATGTGGATTTTTTTTCTTTCTGTATCCCACACAAAGCAAGGACTAAATGTTCCCCTGGGCCTCTCCTCCACAAAAATCTCAATTCCTTGTACATGAAGGTACATACAAACATACAGTTTGTTCAAACATCGAAGATATTAATGCTATAAAAGTTGTGAGTGTGCACCTGCATGTGCATGACAGAGACTGTGCACTGTTTTCATGCCCAAACCTGAGATTTGTGAAACCAAAGGAAAGTCTCCAGAGTGGTCTCTGGTCAATGGTGGTGACAAGCATGGAGTTCAAGGTGTGTTGAAAGCCATTGGGCTACAAAAGTTTAGCTTTTTTGCCAATGTCTGTATATTATATCCAAGGAAAGTCACGGCCAGTTCTACCTACAGCTAACCCCCAGGTGCCATACAATCCTGTGGTTTCCAGCATCTTTCCTCTTCTGCTGGAGCCCAAGGAGAGCTACCTAAAGCAGGATATTGTTTATCTACAAAGAAACCGTTCCCATGGCTTTTCTCCCATGGCCTTGCAGAGGGATTTGGGTGCCTCTAGCCTCAAAGCTACCTCAGACCAGATCGGTCACTTCTGAAAATATTCCCCAAAATACAGCCTGAGTGAGGAGCAAGGGAGCAGCCTTGAAAGTCAAAAAGACTTTTCCCTGTCCTGCTTCCTGAAGGACTTTACCTGGGACAAATTTACCTTCAGAGGACTTTAGTTAAGTAGCAGATGATTTTATGCCTTTTGCCTGATGTGTTTATCATTTTACAGTTACACCAAACAAAAGAGAGGCTAAATAAATATGGAGAAATAAGCAAATATCCTATCAGGATAGTAGTCTTTTTCTTTTTTCCCCCCTGAGATCAAAGAATTTAGTAACAGAGTAAAAAAATAGAAGTTACATGTTGCCTTTTGTTTCATTTAAAAACAGATAATTTGCTTTAAAAAAAAAAAAAATCAATCAAGCGTCACTTTTTAAAGAGTACCCATAAGTAGTTTTAACTCTGGTCCCCCAGAAATGCAGGATAGACTCTTTTGACCTACATTGTAGGAAACACATGAAGATCACTGAACTTCATGGGAAAAAGGGGGAAACTAAGTAAAAGGTAGGATTTCTGGAGAGGGTCTTGAAATGGGAACAGGTTCTTGCTGGAGTAAACAGCTACACCCTGACTCCAGTGAATCCAGGTCTTGCTGTTTCTCTACCCAAGATGATTCCGTACACCTGTATGTTCCATTCAGCCACTCAGCGGGATTTAAGAATCAATTAGACATAATTTGCTTATTTTTTTGTCAAACCTCTATCACTAGCAGTGCCTCCCACTGCATTTCCACAATGGTGCCACTGGGACAGAGCAGCAGCCTCAGTTGCTGTGCAATGCTGAGAAGATGTTCAGAAGTCTCCTGCATGCAACTGTAAAAAAAAAAAAAAAGGTCAAGTATGTGGCACGTCCCCGAAGCCAAGCCACAGCTGAAAACCACCAGAAGAGCACCTGCATCCGGTGCTATTTCTGCACCGAGCTTTATACTGGGTCTTTTCCGGGGTGAGAAGTTTTTTGAGAGAAGGATTCGTTATTATTAACGATAATAAAATCAACCATGCCCTTTTCTCCATCTGCCTTCCCCCAAATCTCTCCATGTTTGGTTACCTGCTACTTCAGGGATCCCACACTCAAACTGTGCTGATAACTTGGGGAAGGGACCTTTCTTATTGAACAAGGTGGGAAAAGCAGCTTCCAGTGTCAGGAATTTCTTCCAGACATTCAGCATCTGTATTTAAATTAAGAGGCTTAAAGCTCTCCTGAACTTTTCCAGGTTTTTAATTTTAGTTTAACTTCAGGAGTAGAGTTTTAGGCCCAGAATATCATATCTGGAGTGCCATCTACCGCGTCTTCCCGGGACTGCTCTGAAAGAATGTTTGAGCTTGGAGGAGTGCAGCTGTAAGGAGCTCTTGGCCTGAAATTCTGGATGTGGGTGTTTGTGTGTGGGTAGGGATGGGGGAAATTCAAAAGTGTGCTCAGGAACTCTGAAACTAGCGTGAACGGAGGTTGGTTTTGCCAAAGTAGGTGAGTTAATGTTGTGGGTTAACCCCTGCAGGCAGCTCAGCCCCACACAGCTGCTCACTCACTCCCCCCGCAGCGAGATGGAGGAGAGAATCGGTAGGGTAGAAGTGAGAAAAACTCGTGGGTTGAGATAAAGACAGTTGAATAGCAAAAGCTGTGCGAGCAAGAAAAGCAAAAGAAGGAATTAATTTGCCACATCCCATCGGCAGGCATTCAGCCATCTCCAGGAAAGCCAGGCTTCCATCACACATAGCAGTGACTTGGGAAAACAACCACCACAACTCTGAACATCCCCCCTTTCCTCCTTCTTCCCCCAGGTTTGTTGTGTTGCTGAGCCCAACATCATATGGTCTGGGATACCCCTTTGGTCGGCTGGGGTAAGCTGTCCCAGCTGTGCACCCTCCCAGCTTCTTGTGCGCCCCCAGCCCACTCGCTGGTGGTGCAGGGTGAGGAGCAGAAAAGCCTTGATGCTGTGTAAGCACTGCTCAGCAATAGCTACAACATCCCTATGTTATCACCCCTGTTTTGGTCACAAATCCAAAACATAGACCCATACAAACTACTGTGAAGAAAATTAACTCTATCCCAGCCTAAACTAGCACAGTTAAGAAGAAAACCAAAGAAAACTGCTTTCTTGTGCTTCTTGCATCTTGAGGTTAACTTCAATGTGTGCAAAAAAAAAGTTATATTAAAAAAGTCTTTCAAGTACTGAAAGACAAAATAACAGATTATCTTGCTCTTCAACCTCAAGCCATTTTACAATGACCTGACACACACAAAAAGTTTTTAGATTATTTCTGTCCTTTGCAAATCTCTCTGTGGAGAGCAGCCCTCTTCAAAATCCCAGTGTCCAGCTGGCCTTTCTCACTGGAGAAGTGAGACCATGGCAGAGGGAAGAGGCCAAGGCTCCTCTGGCACTGCACCTCAGGCACTGCCACATCTGTCACTCATGGACACATCTGTGCCTCTCCTTGAGAGGTGTCCAGAGCACCAGCACTGGCAGGAGCAGGGGTGAATCTGTCATAGTGACATCCCCATTGCCTGACATAGGGACCAGCTGTGAGACCCCTCAGTGGGGGCCCTTTGGAGCTCAGTTTTTAACCTGCAGAGCTCAAGCTTGTCATTTGGGCCAGGTATTTTGGTAGCCAAGTCTCCCTGAGGTCTAGCCTTGGAGGATGCTCTCTGGGGCAGGGACCCCCTTTGGCATATTATGTTTGTAGGCAGCACAACCGCATCACAAGAAACAGCTTTTAAACAGGGAGATGGTCGGGGTCTACCCAAACTGAGAAGATGCAGCAGATGTTGCACAGATGCCCCACCACCCATGGGTAAGCTGGCAGCCCTCCATCCTGCAAGCTCGTCCCGGTGCAGAGCACCCACAACCTCAGGACAAGCAAATCACAGCTCCAGGGGAGAAATTGTTCATATCAGAGGAGCGAGCTCCCTCTGCTGCCCAAACCTCTGCTAGCGGCAGGCAAGAGCCGGCAGCTTTTTTTGCCCGCATCGTCTTGAAAAAGACAAAATCATGTTGGCTGGCTCGGGGTGGGGTGGGGTTGGGGAATGCAACCGTGGCAGGACCTGCTGCATCTCATAGTCTTCCTACAGACCGGGACCTGTGGCTTGATCCAAGCCAGTTCATGGGCCAGACCATAGTAACTGGGAGCCAGCCGCCACCAGCACCCCTCTCCCTGCTGCCCCCCAAGTATCAGCCCTGGGGAGCCGGGGGGGGGATAGCTCAGCCTGGCCCAGGCAAATCGCTCGCTGCTCACCGGGTTTTGAGCTGGCATGGGGTCACAGCATGCCTGTCCACCTGCAGCCAAGTGACATGTTTACCCTGGCTTCTTGTTGTTGCCAACTGTAATTAATTACAGCAAAAGGGCAAATTGCCTGTCTTTTGAATTATATATTGCAGTCAAATGCAGGCAGATCACATGGGTCTGTGTAGCTATGTGGCTCTCCGGCGTCGGCTGAAGGATTGGTGTAATCCCTGTAAATTCATTAGCATTTATCAGCTCCCTGTTTGTGGCTATACAGCTTCCATCCCCCCCCTTTCTTGCCCTTCTCCCTCCATGGAGCAAAGATTTATCGCTGAATTAAAGCCAGAGAGCTCCTGGCCGATGAGCTGGGGAAGGAGGATAATTCTATTACTTGTCAGAGCAGTTGAGGGGGAAATTGTGTGCAATAACCATGGCTCAGAGCACAGGCTCCAGAAGTCCAAGCTTGTGAGATGGCGTGGGGAAAAAAATTTTAAAAAAGACCAGGCAGATGAGGTGGTGCTCTGGGCTGGAGTTTTTCTTGCTGGATGTCCATAGCAAGGAGGCTCAGCAGCAAAGCCACCCATGCACCCATAGACCCATCTCTAGCATTGCTCTGCACACCCATGCACTGCATTATCCCATTGGTTTGGAGCAGGGGGCTGAGGAAGAGGATGGTCCTGCCTGTAAGTGAAGCCTGCACCGAGGTGGGAAGCTCTCCCATGCGTGGTGCCATGTTCCTGCCCCTCCCTGGCAGTAGCAATCATGGGACAGAGCAGGGAGCTGATCTAGCAGGAAAATAACTTTTTTTGGAGGAGAAAAGTGGATCAGATCAGATTTTTCAGCCAGATCAGGTTTCTAGTGTTAATACAAAGAAGGGGACAACTAGGGCAGTGGAGGCAAGGACCATCCTCTTTGCAGTGGGGTGGACTAAGACCAGCTGAAAGTGAGTGCCAGGCCATGGGCTAACTCACCTGAGCCCAGGTTAGCCTGGATTAGGAGTGTGTCTGTCCCAGCTACTCTTTCAGCAGCTGCTCACAATTTGCTGTTACGTTTGCAGGACAACTCTCACATCTGCTTACCCTGGCAATGCAGGGCTAGTGTTGGTGCTCAGAGCCCATTGCCACCTTTTCCTTTTCCTCTATCTTTTCCTTTATCTGGGCTGTCGATATCAGGCAAATCCCATTTGTGGACAATAACTTCAGTAGGGAACGGGATGAGACAGTGCTCTGGCCATCTCTAAACCATGAGCCTAACCTGGCTTGTGCAACATCTAGTTTTACTCCCATTATTGTGGTATGCCAAACATGCACACCCTAACCCAGCACTGAAGGCTTGATACAGAAATCTGAACCGAACATGCATGTCCTCCTTTTTTCAATTGTATTTATTGCTAGTGACACCTACCAGCTTCATCTGGTAGCGCAGAAAACAAATACAGCCTTGCTCTCTGCAGAGGATATATGTTTCTTACAGCCCTCCATGCCCAGGTTGCCCCATCAGCTCTTAGCTAAGGGTACATTTATCTCTGAGGGTCCCTGTTCTGCCCCAGGGTCTTTTCCATGACTGTGGCCACCACATCTCACAGCCACAGCAAAGCTCTCCAGCTGCTCTGCTTTTTTAGCACCCTGGCCTGGGGGTTTCAGTGGAGGGTGCTGCTTTTTGTCATGGGTGGGGGCAGATCTGAGAGCTGAGTGAGGGTTATGGGGAATAAATAAGCTCTAGGGTTGGTCTGTGCGTCTAGAAAGTGCCAGATGTCCGCAGATCTGCATTGCCGTTGGCTAAATTGTGTCCAGAAAGTTTTCCCCAGCAGTGTTTGACTTGCACCCTGATGCATGAGGATTTTGAGGCATTACACCTGGTGCTCCGGCATTACCCGTCACTCACCAGGGACTGTTTGCTGAGCGTAAGACTCACCTGGCTCATGGCAGCTCCCCACTCTGCTGTGGCCAGAGATCGGGGCCACCCTTCAGGGTCACAGCCTCCCACTGCTGTGACCCAGGATATTTCTGAGCACACGCTGGCCGATGCAAAATTTAAGATGAACATGCCAGTTTGGGATCTTGTCCTGTGTTTGCAAATTGTCAAGTCACGGGCGTTGGTCTGGAGGCTCTCTGCCATGCTCAGGGAGGCTGGCGTAACAGTGGGATGCAATCTGGTCATCTGCTTTCGGTGATTGCTGCTGAAAGGCTGAGGGCTTTTATTTCCCAAGGTCTTCTCTTGCAGCCTTGGGTATAAATTTCCTTCCATTTATTCGTCAAAGGCTCCACTCCTGTGCTGTGTTTGGGCTGTCAGTGGTTGCCTTGGACATTTAGGTCAATCACAGATATTATTTCTATCTCTGGAGCTGGCAGCTCTCATCCTGGGCCTTCAGCTTTGTGTCTTGCCTATAAATAAAACACGATTCATTCTCAGCACAGTGGGAACAGGCAGCGATGAGCTCAAAGTGCTGCTTCCACAGGGAGGGGTGCTCATTTCAAATAGCTTAACCCCTCAAAGAATTATTAAGCCCTGTATTAAACATCACTATTGCTTTAATAGGAAGCCTGGTGAGAATTAGGGGGGATAAAAATAGGCATTAGAGCCGCAGTGTAAGGCAACTTGTATTTGCAGCTCATTATTCATGTGCTGGACAAAACTCGGTGTGGTGGAGACATGCATCTGACTTGGCAGAACCTGGTGAATGAGGGGAGGCAAAGGCAGAGCTTGAGGGGTGCAGAAACACCTGTATTTGCTTTAGTCCTTGTAGGTGCTGGTTTAAGACATGGCTAATATTCCTGGGGGGACCAAACCCCCAGAATCAGTAATCTCACTGATCCAAAGACTTCAGGACCATGGGTCAGGTCAGTCAATGTTCCTATTGCTGACAAATAGCAAAATTGTTCCCAGACCCAGTCTGGCAATAGGCTACTAGTCTTTTTCTCTGCAGATGAGTAATTTGACATTAAAATAATTTTTTTTAAAAAAGAATAACTTATATTTAAGTACTAAACAGCAGTGTTTACTGGTAGATGCAGGGTTGCTCAGCTCAGAGTTTTTTGGAATAAGCCTTGTTGGCTGCAGAGGCAATAAGTAGTTGCTAATTTGGAGGGCCATCATTCTGCAGTCATTTGTTCTCTAATGGCCTGTGGATGCAGATTTATGCACTGGTAAGTAAAAGAGGGTGGGTTTTTTTCTAATTATTCTAGGTACATATAAATTTGAAGTATTGGCTAGGAAAGGAAATTGGTAAAAGCCTGCAAAAAATACTAAAATACACATCAAGCAGGCATCTATTACTGTAAATTACTCCTGCCTCAGAGCAGCAATGATTATAAGTGCTAGGTCTTTGTTTAATCCCTTACTTCTTTAAGAGTGCATGCATATTGTTTTGTCATTTATTGGAGTCATTTTGCAAAGTGGATCTGGGGTGTTTTCACAGAGGGTTTACATTGCACATGACTGACTGAGCTGATTCCCTTCCAGACACTCATGTATCCCCCTGCTGCATAAATTGGAGCTGAGCACTTTTTATTTCCTTGCAAGGGAAATGAGCTCTGACGAATGGGGATGAGATGAATATCGCATTATTTGGGGGCTGAGACAAGGACGGGGGCCAAAGAGAAGACGCTTCTCTGGGGCTC
This sequence comes from Pelecanus crispus, assembly GCF_030463565.1. NCBI lineage: Eukaryota > Metazoa > Chordata > Aves > Pelecaniformes > Pelecanidae > Pelecanus > Pelecanus crispus. Next base: position 70,589,478 of record NC_134647.1, on the reverse strand, counting down.
TGTGGTATTTTCTCTTCTCGCTTCCCGTCCCATGCTGGAATATTTCTTTTCTACACTAAAATAATCTCCCAGACACCTGGTGATTATTGTATTAACATGTGATGAATTGCAATGCTCAAAAAACTGACAACACTCTGCCTTTTAGATTTCCAGCCACAATGGTGAAGTACGGGCCAAATTTTGGCAGGGGGAACCTGGGAAGCTGCTGGGGAGTGTCAAGCAGCTGCTGTGCCTGAAGCCAGGTTGGCTGGTCCTGCAGCCATCTTACATCTCAGCATCCCTCCTGCTCCCTGAGCTTTGGCCTCAGCCAGCGCACCCCAGCAGAGCCCACTGCAGGGTCTGGCCTGCTGCGCCACTTGGCTCTGATCAACTCCCCTCATCTTCCTCGGAAGGGCATGGATTTTCCTGTTAGCTGCAGTTCCTACTCATTGCTGATAGATCCATCACGGCAAGCCCCAGCTCTTTGTAACCGGTTTGTCCCTGCCTGTAATTAGTCCATATTTAATCGTTACTGAGGATAAAAGGCAGGGACACATTACAGTCATCCTCGCAAATCATCTTTTGTCCAGATGGCCCACAAAGTACATTGTAAACCTCATTGACAGATTGCCCCAATTAATTATCTGGTATGGGAATCACATTGCTAACCACTGAAGGCAGCTGCCTCCAGGAGGGACTGTAGGCAGGGAAGGACCTGCAAACCTCAGCCCCAGCTGCTGGCCAAGGCAGGGATCAGGGTCAGCAATGCTGGGTATTGCTGCCATTTTTTCAATTTTTAATTAAATGCTGGCAATGCTGGTTATTTTGCTGAAAGGTTTGCCCTTGTCTGCCCCAAACTGGGAACCATGTGGATTGAGATGGGTCAGACTTTCGAACCACACCAGTTACAGGGAGCAGCTTTCTCATGGCCTTAGATACATGTTCAGGTGCATGAAGTTACATTTCTTTTTTTTACCCCCAAAGTAAGCAGATTAAAAAACAATTTTTTCTCAGTCTGAAACTCAGTGCCTATTGATAAATCTGTAATGAATTTGTACTCCAGGCTATTAATTGTCTTGCAGATGTTTAGCCATAGGATTCCAGTGCAGAAGGGGATCGATAGATGTTGAGATTAAATTATCCAACTGTTTCAAAACCCAAATAATCACTGCTTGAGCTTGTTTAGTTTGGGCCTGGGACAAAAGTCAATTCCTTCCCTGTGGACATTTCTATAAAGTACAGTTGACATAAGAAATGATGAGACTCTGGAAAACTAGATTGAGCCATAAATATTCAGCTCTGCAGTGGATCTGAGAATAATAATTTAACTTTCTCTAATGCCCAGCTCTCAGAGTGCTTAACAAACTCTCTATTCTTGGCAATCCTCAGCTGTTTAACAATTCAGAGCCTCTAATCCATAACTTGGGAGGGAAAAATGAAGATTTGGTTCAAATAAACCCCTAGCTGATGGGGTTAGAAGAGCTTCACTGTGGAATTTGCAATCAGCTAAAAAGAACAGAAAAGGATGGAGAAGAGTGTCCCTGTCTGTAGGTATATATAGCTACTCCGGATAATCTCTCCTACCATTTTTTTCCTGCTTATAAGTTACTATTTCCTAGCACAAGCATCCCCTACAAGTGTTTGCATGCTCCTATGAGCAGTTTCCACCTCCTGTCCCTCACCTGAGCCCTCCCTGGCTCTTTTCAGCCCAAGAAACCACAGCAACCCCTCTCCTGATGCTTAAAGGGGCTGTGCTCAGGGGCAGAGGAAGACCTTTCCTGGCCAGCTGCAACTGGAGGGGGACACACTATCCATTTACCCTCTGAAAGTCCCTGGTTTGCCATGACACCTAATCAGAGCCCTTGTCACCTATCTCCTTCCTGGCCAGGATGGGAATTTTGCCCCATGAATGAGTCCTGGGAGCAGCCCGGTAACTGGGGACAAGTGATGCTAAACCCAGTGCCTTTCTGTGCACATTTTTTTTAACCTGAACAGGGCAAACTTTCACCCAGGAGATCTGCCCTGCATGCACGGTGGGGAGGGTGCTACGGCACATCCTGAACAGAGTCAGGATTCGAATGCCTCCTTCCCCTAGAGATGCTCCCTCTTCACGTTTCTCTGCCTTGTTCCAGCTGGTGCCGCACCCTACCCTTCACAGGGATAATGCGATGGGGTGCGGGGGTTTCTGATGAGCTTTCGCTTGGTCTTCCCAGTACTTTTTTTCTCTGTTTCTTGCTGGCAAAGAGCTCAGTTGTTGTTATAGCAACCTCAGTGCGGTTAAGTCTCTAGAGGCAAGGTTTATAGGGAGAGGCAATATCTTTTATTAGACCGGCTGATACAGCTGAAAGAGAAAAATAAAAGAAAGAAAAAAAAAGGAGGGAGAAAGAGGCTCTCTGGCTCACAAGCTCATCACAAGTCCCCAGAGCTGTGGAGACTCCCCAGGGCAGAGGAGAACAAAGCGGGTACAGAGGAAAAAGAGGTGATGTGGAGACTTGGTGTGGGCACCTGGGAAGGGGCAGACCCAGCTGGTCCAGGCTCAGCCAGATTGGCAGGATGAGAGCACAGCAGCCTAGGAGTTACAGGGGTGCTAATCTGGTTTTAGCTGGTGGAAAGTAGCAGTTCAGTGGGAAATGAGACTTGTGTTCAATGCTGGCTCTTCCTGCCAAACAGCAGCAGAGTGCTGGCTTGCTTTCACTGCCCCAGTACCATCACAGCATCTCCCAGGCACTGGTGGTTGCAGTTGCTGCTGCAAGCACCACTGCATCCACTGCCAAAATAACCCAAATCCCTCTGATCCGCTGTGTATCTGCTTTTGACTTCTGATTGAACTACTCAGAGCAAACCTTGGCAGCACCCACCCTAAGTGGTCCTCTCAGCGTACACTCCCCACCTGATGTATCGAAGGCAGCAGAAAACACTCCAAGGAGCTAATCAGCAAGGTAGCTCCTGGGTCACCTTCTGGCCTAATCCCCTACCCCAACACCAGTTCCTGCCCCTTGGCTGTGCCCGCTGGTTCTCGACTCTTTTTCCAGTGCATCTCCAGCAGGATCGAGTGTCTTCTTGCTCAGGTCCCACCTGACCTGCTCTGCTTGCTTGGGATCTGATGTCTGGCATCCATCAAACATGAGCTGCTACTTTCAGGTGCCTCATCACTCAAGCAGACAGCACTCCTGATGTTTGTACATCTTCATCCATCAGCATGCTCTTCTGGATAAAACCTACCTCCTAATGCACAACCAGTATTCACCTGAATGGTATCTATTTCATATGCTGACTGCTGGGAGGTCTGTCATTCAGACTGTCAGTTTTTGGTTAAATATATGGTTTGATGATAATTTTATATAAACACTGAGCTCAGGGTGAAATGCTTTGCAGGCACTGATGTAAAAGCTCTTTTCTTTCTCTCTGGTGTTTCTAATCTTCAGTACTGCTCAAGTGGAAAGTCACCTTTCATTTTGCATACACTTTTCTGTTTAACTAGGCCCTTGTAACCTCCTGAACAGGCAATAATTCATAGCCTGTCTGCTGAAAATAACACAAGCACATAAAAGAAATATAAATGAATTCAGCATTAAACAAGTGGCTCTAGGGAAGGACGGCCTGTCTGTGGTGGGGACGGACTTGCATGTGGCCCAACAGAACAATGTAGGATGGAGTCAGCTCTTCTGAGCCAAAACTGGAAAAAGCAGCAAGGTCTGTGGTGGCTGATTTCTTCTTTGCAAGAGGAGAGGAAGTTGCACAACATTAGCTAAGGTGGTGCAAGACTTTCTTTCTTTTAATAGCTGCAGCAAATTTTGTTTCAACAGGTTTGATGACCACAGATGCTCAGGGATGACACCATCATTAGAGGCAATGCTGGGTGCTGCTGCGCAGTAGCAGGATTGCCTCCGCACACTCGACCCAACAAAATGCTGCTTTAAGCATAACCTCTTGTGTTATTTGCTTCCTGTAAAGGTGGTGGATGATATCTCCCCTTGGTTATAGAGTGTGAAACTCAGCTGCTGTCTGAGGCATGTTTGTGAAGGGCCAATAAACCTCATGGAGAGGGCAGTTATGAGCAGAGGACAAATCTACCTTCTGGGATTGGGCAAATCTAACTTGGTTGACAACTGCACGGGTAGGTTGCTTCATGAGGCTTGGGCTTGCATTCAGCACAGCTGTCACAGGCCTGGTAACCACCAGGAGGAAGGCAGGATAGCTGTGCTTTATTTAAACCTCACTGGGATTTTTGCTTCTACTCACAGCAGAGCCTCACACCAAGACTAGTGGATCTCTTCAAGTCCCCACCACTCCAATCACAGCACCACCTCCTTCCAAGGCACCCAAGGGTGTCCTTTTGGGGTTTTGGTGAGCAGGAGCAGGGGACTATGAAGGACGCATGCATGGCCCTGCATGGGGACACGTCTGTTGACTCAGCAGGGCAAGTCTTGGCCTCTGTTGGTCCTTAAACCAAGAGCTGCCTGGAGATCCAAGGAGGGATGCCTCAGCAAAGCTTGACTCCAGCTCTGCTCCTCTCGCAGACGGAAGAAGTTGGCCCATATGCAAGTGTAGCTCTGGCTTCTTAGCAATGATGGAAAACAGAGCTGGATTTCAGCAGGGCATCTAAAGTCATCCCCAGCAGAAGAACATCCCATCTGTTCTCTGTATCTCCCTTCTGTCCAACCTGGGCCAGCACTGTCTCACTGGCCACCCAGCAGCAGCCACACCATCCACCAGCATGGAGCACTGGCAGGCGAATTTGGCATTGTCCATGCCTCATGTGCATCTTGGGGCACCTTCCATCACATGCGTTGGCCAAGACGCTTTCCCTACTGTTGGCCTAGCAGCCCCCAGAGTCCCCAGGAAACATCCAGGCAGTCTTCCAGCTTGGAGCAGAGCTTCTTGTAATTAAGGTAAAATTACTGCTGTGAGCAGATGAACTCCCTCCTGGTCATGTCAGGAGGGATTGCACAGCTGGGCCCGTGCAGAGCAAGCTTGCTCTTAGCCTCTCTGGAAACACACCATGTAACGGGAACACATTGAAGTTACACTATGGCCCAGACAAAAGTCTTACCAGGTGCACCAACCACTTTCATAAATTCCCATTAATATTAAACCACAGTTGAAAACCCCAAAAGACCCTGAAGCATAATTTTTGTGCCCAGTCTTCACCTGAATCTGTGAACAGCTTGCCCAAAACCAACTGATTTAGCCCTTATTTCTCATGAAAAAGTCTATTCATTTAATCCAGGACATATTAAACAGTCTCATCACTGGGGAAGGAAACAGTTTTGGGCTGGAGAAAGGGAACAACCCCCAGTAGTGCCATAGTGAAGATGGTTTAGGGCAAGTTTAGCATGAAATGACTGCTTTCCATTGCAGATTCAGTTCTTTACCTCCTATTGAAATCACCAGGGAGTTTACTCTGGACTTCTCCTGGCATGAGGGGATGAAATTTGGCCCTATAAGTTTGGCCTGAGGTGGTAGGGACTGCCCTCTGGGAAAGGGGCAGGAACCAGACTGAGACTGGCAAAGAGCTCCTGAGCAACAAAATTAAAGAGCATGGGATTAGATCTAGATTATTACCCCAATTCTCAGACCATTACACATCCCTTCCTCTGCTCCTCATCCATTTCTGTGCAGCTGAGAGCACACAAAAAACAGGGCGAATGGCTGTTTTGCTGGTCCCTTCAGGAGCACAATTAGCAGAATATCACAAAACCACAACAGGCAGCATCCATGTGCCAATGAAACCTTTCCAACATCTTTTGTGTGCCCACTGCAGTCTTGGCTGACGAGGAGAAAGTCCTCCCCATCTCCGAAGTTGCCCTCCAGATAAGTCCTCAAGAGTCAGAAAGGGCAGGAATCATGCTCTTGGCAGGAGAACACCAGCCTGCCTTTCAGAGCAGAAAGGACTGGTACATTACAGTGTCTTGGCACCATAAACCCCACTTCAGGTTGGAAAAGATGTCAGGCTTGCCTATGTGACGTGCAACAGAGTTATAGGCTCAGCCTTTGTTAGACATTGAAGTGCTTTTTGAGGCATCAAGGACTTTGACCTTAATCACAGAAACTGAAGGGAGGACAACATTGTATCCTAGATGGGAAGGGCGCAGTTTTTCAGCATTGCATGTCCTTGTCCTGAGTGTTGCTGCATGCAGGCTGTATGGTACTATCCTGTACTGCTTACTGCCTAATTGGATCAAACTGACTCTGATTACATTTAGGGAGCTGATAAATAACATATCTGAAAGCCACTCGCCCGTTACAGCCAAAGAGGCTCTTGCTGTAGGGAGTTAATTAAAGGCAAGACTATAAAGCTTTTTTTGCTGCTGTGGAACTTGGCTTTTGGGAGCAGCTGGAGGCGTCAGTCTGAATGGAAACAATTTGAGAAGCCTGCACAGAGTTATTTCCATTTAGAAGCATAGCTATCACTGCAGTCCTAATAAACCGTGAAGCTGAAATGTGAAGCCTTGCTCAGAGCTTGTCTAGAACTTGTCACCAAAGCAGGTCCAATTAGAATATGTTGACTCCTTGATGCTAACATATTTGGCAAAAGTCCTTGATTTCCACTACGCTTTTTCTGCAAGAGTTTCATTGGTCTAGGATATCGGACACCGAGGGGAAGGCAAGAGCAGGAAAGATGCAGAAGAAACTACAAGAGCCCAGCAGAAAGAATACATGGGGAGCAAAAGCCTCTGAGATTAGCAGACCAAAGATACAAGCCTATATCTTTTTCCTGCTCAAAAATATGCTCAACATTGTTATTCTGAAGCAGGCCTCTGAAATGATTTTTTTATTTTTTGAAGACCTAAATATCTTACTGGTTTTTTCCCAGTAGGTGATGACCAGGTGACCTAGCCTAAAAGCAGTGTGGGAGACAGGCAGGGTAGCATTCCGATACTGGTCTCGCTTCTCAAACACATGTCCTCCTTGAAATTAGGTCTGTAACCAAAAGGGATCTAGTTATTTGTGGTGGTGTTTGTGCTATGGGCAGTATTATGCCACTACCACAAAAAGCTCATCAACTTAGGCTGGAAAACAGGTAGCTGAAGCTGATCCCATCTCTACTGGATTTTATGTCAGTGGAAGAGTTCCAGAATTTGCAAGCACAATTTTGCTTCCTCTGGGGAAACAGCCAGGTATGGTCTGTTTGGTCCCTAGTTAGGTGTGATCCTCAATTGTTCCTGGATGGCAAGCCCTCAGAGCTGCTGTTAACCCGTCAAAGATTGCACCTCATCTCAGAAAGGTGACTTGAGCACACCACTATCATCTACCTGCTGGCTGTTATGACTTTGCATAGGCATAAAATTTTCTTCAGAAAATTGAGCTCCGGCAGACCACTGCATATCATAGCATCAAAAACCCGGAGAACTCAAGCCATTTGACCTGATCCCCACTCAGTGTCATATGCCAGATTTACCTCATCCTGGGTAGACTCCGGTCTAGAAGCTAAGAGGTAGCTCACATGCACCTTGCTGAAGATCAGCTTATGTGTGGCTTCTCGGCCTCCATCAGCCCGGCTGGAGCAAGGACCGCAGGAAGCAGGGGGCCATCCCCATGGTGCCACAGGTAGGGAAGCCTCAAAGCATCAAGGAGTCAGGCTGAGGCCAAGTGCGGCAGGGACAGAATCAGGTTCAGGTTAGCCTATCCATACAAATAAAGAGACATGTTGAAGCTCAGAGCTGAACAGACAGTAGATTATAGCTGCATCCCCCATAGAGACAGAGCTCTACAGACATTAATGGTGATTTACCCACCCCACTTCATAAGGCACACAAAGTGGACAGTACACTCTCAAGACTGCTCTTTTTCTCACTGCTACCTCCCAATTTCCACCTTCCAGACCAGAAAAAGGTCTTTGTGGAAATAGATTTTAGCCTATAAGCTTTAAACAAGGCTCTGGAACCAGGGGAATTAACTGGAAAATGATTGAAGGCTATTAGAGGGTTTTGCATGGCTTTGTTTAATGGTGGAAGATTGCACACAAATGAGAGCTGGCAATGAGCTCAGCAGCCGGGAGTGCACGGTGACCCCAGGCTGCCAGCTAACCTGGCAGAGCTGGATCCTGCCCAGCAGATGTGCAGCATGGGGCCTTCTCATTTTCCTGGTCAAGCAGTGAAAACCATCCCCCTGCTGTTCTTTCCTGACCTTGCAAGCCAGCCTCAGGCACCACAGAGTTAAACAGCATCATTTTCAAACCCAGCATAGAGCCCTTGGGGCATTTTCTCAGTATTGAAAAAAATCAGTTACCTCTCCATCGTTGGCCAGGGTAACTGGGAGATGAGGAAAGCAGAAGGAAGACTACTTGCCTCAAACCTCATGAAAATGAGCTAGGATAAATGATGCATGCCCTGGTATACTTACACCATGAGGTCCAGATCCCAGTTCTTGCACGCTGGTTTCCCCAAAACCATCACAGTTACATGGCCAGCCACAAATGAATGTGAGAGCCAAATGAGCTTGAGGTATTTTTGTGGTTCACTCATGTGAAACAAAAGCCAGCTCAGCCTTTCAGTCCTTCCTTTTGGTGAATTCCCTTTGCCCAAGTCTCCCTTGCCCCACCACAGCACCGGGGACAGCATCAGAGATTTGTGAAGGTGAGCTGGAATCACCACGCACCTGCCTGTGTGGCAATGTCTGTGCAGATGACACCTCAAATGAAAAATCAAAGGCTGTTTCTTTACTCTCCTCGTCATACTGTGGGTATGTAAGTGCAGCCCAGGTTAGTTGGCGTTGTTGGGGGCTCTTCCTCTCAGCAATGACTATAACTTTTTTTCCCCTGAATACACTTTGCAACTTAACTTTTTATTTCATTCTGAAACCTTTCTCACCAAGTCAACATTGATTTATTTGGGGAGAAAAGCGCTCTTTTATATTTTATATTCTTCCCGTTGGGCCCCATTGCTTCCAAAAGAGAGATCGCATCCCTCTGCTCCTCCAACCCTCTGCTCCTGCCTACATCCTCCCTTACTCTGCTTAGGGTATTTGACAGACCCTTTTCTGAGCCAACCAAACTGACTAATCCTGGGGAAAACAACTTGGTCTTTCATGCAACATGAGTTTAATGGGGGTTTGATGAGCTGAGCTGCTGCAGTGCAAGGTCAGACTGATGTCAGTCCTGGATCGGGAGGAGCAAGGGGGCTCTCAGGTCCTCCCTGGGTGCCAGGGGATGCAGAAGAGCCCTGTGGTGGGATGCACAGCCTCACTGATGCCCTGGGGAAGGCTGTCCAATCCTAGCCACGTGCTGTCTGCAACAGTTCTGCTCCCATGGGACACACGAGCTAGTCAACACACACCTCTGGTCATGGGGATGGAGCCTGTCCATCAGGCAACTGCTCGCATCTTGATACAGATGAGATTCTATCCCACACCATCACCTTCCTTCAGTATTGCTTCACAGATCATAAAAGAAGATAGATCACTGCTTTTTTCACTCTAGGTAGTCTGTCACCTCCTCAGTCCAGCTCTTCGCTTTCATTAACGCAGATCCATGTTCATAAAATGCAAACCAGTTACCTTGGATCCTCTCATCTGTCCAGACCCATGCTGCATCTGCAGGGTCTGTAATTGCTATTCCAGGTGGCTGCTTCCCATCTCGGTTGATATCATCTTCCTACCTTCAGAAATGTGTTTTATCACTCCTGATCTCTGATTAAAACAACCTCCTTTCCACATAACTAGGAAAACAACGAAATACAAAAGCCCTACACAAACCCACCCTGGCTGACTGGATTTTGTCACTGTTGATGTGAGCTTTTGCTCTGCCATTTGCTTGATGGACAACTATCAGTTCAGCAGAGCTACCCAGCAGGAGCTAAGCCATAATGTTACGGAGTAAATACAACCTTGTGGCAGAGAGCGATCTGTCCTGCCTGAGAACATTGTCAGCAGCGATAGCACTGATACAGTTGGTACCTGCTCCTTGCTATGACTTGCTTTCTTGCCTTTGATAGGAACTTTCAGGAGCTTCCAGTTCAGTGTTACTCCACCAGCTCTGGCCCTGGCTTGAGCCTTCTGCCAGTACCAAGCCTCGGGCAGAGGAAGGACAGATGCCTGGGAGAGGGTTGATGTACCCTTGTCACCGCAGCTAAAAATCTGGCGGGAAAGATGCCTGTGTGTCTCCAGCAGAAAGCACATCTCAGTAAAAAGGAGATCTGGTGGGTAAGTCACAAAAACAAGATGCAGTGAATCTAAGCAGTGTTTTCCTCTCTGCCACCAAATCTTTATGTGACCTTAGTCACATCACTTCATCTCCCAGTACATCCACTTCCCTACCTCCAAAAAGGGAATGGTCACTCCTTTCTCCCACCCTTTTTCCTGTTTATTTCTCCTTAGACTCCCAGGTCTTGGTGGCAGCCACAGCTTCTTGCCATTCCTCATACATACAGCTCCTGACACCTCTGGGTCCCTGCATCAGTCTGGGCATCAACGTAGTAAAACCCAGAATGCCTGTGTTTTAAGTGCTCTTAAAAATGTGTGGAGCAAGATGTACACCCTTACTGCTATTCACTCCCTCCACCTGCTGCTATGTATTTCCCTGTGAAGATAATAAGGCAAAATATTTTACACTGAACAGGCTTTCTCCTTTTCTCTCCTCGGCAAACGCACTTTGCACCTGCTCATTAACGAACATACACTATCCACATCGACCAGGGCTGGCACTGAATTGAACTTCGAATGCCTTTTCAGTGCCATAGCCTAGTTAATAATTACTTTTATGACTCACTCTACTCCATGCTGCTGGAGCGCCATTAAGAGAATTGACAGCACAAATAACAGAAACATTAAGCCTAATGATGTTGCAAGTGTTAGCCCTGCTAAAGTGCTCCCGATGTCATGAAAGAAGAGCCTTTTGCTTTAGCAGTTGTCCCTCCCAGGGGGGTGTTTTCTTCCCATCCCTGGCACTGCAGAGGAAAGTCAGCTTGCTGCTCCTTTGAGTTTTGACAGTAGGAGTGTGGGGTGCACACAGACACACACACATCCATATGCCAGGCATGGTCACTCAGCAATCATCCCCATTCCAGAATATCTTTGTTCCCAATCAGCAAATTCTCGGCATCATTTCAGAATGATGCGGCAGCTCCCTGCCTCCCCTGCATCCTGGAGTGCCCCTCCGCCAGGCATACCCTGTGAGGAGCTTGTGGGCTTGCCCTCAGCTTGCCTAAATCATCAGGGAAAATGCACTGGTTTGAGCCACTTTCCTGGATTTCCCTCCCAGTTGCACACGGGCAGAGGGATGCCCAGTGCCCCACTGAGGGATGGATGGTAACTGCCATTATTACTGGATGCTTCTGTCTCTAACAAGATCATTTTCAAACACGGACCAAACCCTCTGAATTGATTTTTCCAAGTGGTTCCATTCATATTCTGGATGACAAGTTTTCCCCCATGCCTCCGGGATCCCCACAAGGATATGTAACCCTCTGGAAAGGTCTGGCCCGAAATGAGAAGCAAAGATGGTTGTACCTCTGCTGCAGTACTGCTGCAGTTACACCAGCGGTGCATTTGACCTCAGTTCCTGCCTACTTACTCTCATTTTTCCACTAATTTATAATTCACAGGACTGGATTTAATACTTCCCAAATTAGCTTTAAATAGCATATCTAAGGATCACAAAGCTTTTTGAATGTGACAACAAACCTGATAGGCTTAATAAGAGACTTTGGTTCAAGCAGGGAGTTCTCCCCGCTGTTATTTCCTGAAAGCAAAACTGTTTCTGTGAAATAGCAATTTCCTTTTCTTTTAACAGGAAAATTCAATTTCTTTTGCCTTTTTCTTAGCCAGTTCCTCCTCTTTGCCTTCATTGCCACAAATTCCCTAATCTTGTTATTCTTGGGTGTTGGAAAAGTGTAATCATCTGAGCCATGAAATCAAAGACAACAGGAACACTTCCAGGGAGGTGACTTAAGTCGGAGGAATTAATTCTCCCAGCAGACAGCTCTTATTTAGAACAAATGTGATTTTCAGAGCTGAAGCTATGTTTTTAATGAGGCTCTATGAAAATATATGTAGCCCAGAACTGCTGGGAAATTCAACATTATGCTAGAGAAATACATCATGTCAGGAAAGCAACAGCAAACAGGATCATTCAGCAAGTTCATCGCTCGGTTCCCTGCAAAGAAAACCTGTCTCTCTATTTCTCACCCTTGGAAATCACTGCCCTGAGCAAGGGAATCTACAGCTATTTATTGAGTGTCCGAATCTGGCCCACCCAAAAGGTGCATTTTGAGGTTTAATCAAGAGAAGAGATGTGTTTTCCTTCCTCTCTGTCAAATGAAGCCAGCACACACGAGCAGGTGGGTCTCCACACAGCACAGGGTTAAGGCATGGAGGTCCTTGCCCCAGGATGTTACAGATACTGAGAGTTGGGGTTTTTTCTTTCGCTGGGAAAAACAAGATTAATGCTTTGATCTGAGCTGAAACCCCCTTTTCAGCTCTGTGCCTCAGTTTACTTTCTCACCTGCTGTTTTTCTCTTCACCCAGTGCAGGGACTGCCTTACTTGCGCCTACATAGCAAAGCACGAGAGGCATGGACGGGACTGCTGGTCATCACCGTGGTGTAAGACCACATTCAGAGGGATTTCCAGGGATTTATGGCCATGGAAAAGGGTTTATTCAGCAAGGATGCAGCAAAAAATTTGCCTTGACTTTGGGGCTGGTCAGTGTTTTCAGATGAAGGATAAGAAAGAAAAGCCGTCTGGAGACCATCACGCACCGTGAAGCGGGGAGGGCAGCCTCAGTGAGCTTTCGATGTTCTGCCACCTGGCTTTACCTCCCTGGAGCAAACAGCTCTGCCACTCCTAGGTGCAGCTGTAATTGCCAGCCAAAGGTTATTTTTCTCCAGTGAACTCGGTGGCCCCGTGAATGGTTCCCAGCCCAGAAACCAAAGCTGGCCACTTATTTGCACAGCAGCAGGCAGCAGCAATGTGCCCACCCCTAAGGAGGCTGCAGAAGCCAGACCCCTTGGGTTTGCCAGCAGCACGTCCTGCCCACATGCACAATCTGCCTCCGAATGGAAAGTATGGAGCCCCAGAGACAGCAAACAGGATAAAGCACCAGACACTTGCAATGGGAGACAGAGGATCAGCTCCTAATGACAGCATCATGTTTGTCTGGCTCAGCTGGAGATAAAAAGATGAACCATAGATCATACTGATTTCTCATACTGAGATAACAGCAGAGGAGGATTTGTCTCCAAAAGAAGCATCTTTTCTGCCTATGTGGGAGCAAAAGAAATAATTTTTCTGTCTGACTTTATAGCAAACTTCATTAAATATCCATCTGGCACCAGGTCAGATAGCTACATACAAAGCTGTGTTCACTGTCACAGCAGATTGGTGCCACAAACTTCAGCAAAGATTTCAGCAGGAGAGACCTGCGATGGTTTTGGGAGGGTACACAGATCTCTGGAGGCATAGCTTATTAAAAGCACCACTGCAGACAGATCTGGCTTTTTGGACTTGATTGAAAGCAGGGGCTCTGCTAAGGGACTGTAGCCCCAAAGCTGCCTTTGAAGTTTGGTCCTCATGTGGAGACAGAGCCCAGCAAGCTCTCATTTTAGGGGTGCCTGGAGGATTGAATAATAGAGCAATTCTCAAGTGTTTGGATAGGAAATTTCGTCTGGAACCTGGGAAGTTTTTTCCTGGCAAAAGCATCATGAGAACCAGTGTCTTCTCAGGACAGGCCAATTTAAAGAAATCAGAATTTCCTGATGAATATGTGCTCCCTGGAAAAACTCCTGCAGACTCTTTGTATGCAAGGATGCCTTGAAAAACGTAATCTGTCCTCCCAGGCCTGACACCCTCTGTGCTCTGTGAATTCAAAGCCATGGCAGTGTGTGCAGGTCCCACAGAGAGAGACTGAGAGTGATTACAAGTAGCAGGAGATCTGCTGATGGAAACGGCAAAATCTCCTCTCCACAGACATCGTAAATTAGACTGAACAAAGCCATGGAAACGAGTCTGTATGGAGCAATCCTTGCTGCTCAACCCTCATGGTCCAGCTGTCTTCTGCAGCCTAGGTAAGCAGTGGTCCCCTCCTCACTGGAGCAACCTGGGTCAGCAGTGGGGGTAGCCGGGACAGCAGAAGCCCCCAAACTGGCCACCACCACATGGAGCCAGTCTCCAAGAGTTTTGAATTGATATTAAAATGAAAAAAGTCAAGCTCCCAGCTTCCCTAGGAAGTGTGAGAGAGCAAACAGTGTAAGACAACACCAGGAAAGACGCTCCACATCCTTGGTCCATCTAGAGAGGGGTGCTGCTGCAGAGGATGAGCATCTGCTGTGGCTCCACATCACCCTGGGGACATGGGCAGGGTGCCACTCTGAGGCCATCCCAAATGAGGAGCTATTTGGGGTCATCAGTCTGATAGCCAGGAGTTTCAGAAAACAAATATATAAGCCTCTTCTAGAGCATATTGTAGTGGGGCAGCCGGTGGTGCCTGAGGGTCTCTCCCATGGATGCTGAAGACAGCATCTGACAGTTGGAGGAAACCAGCCTTTCAACCTCCAAGTTGAGCGCATTTGCTATGGATTCACTGGAGGTTAATGACATAAAAGCTCTTTTTTTTTTTTTTTCTTTTTTAACAGAGGGACTTTGCAAATGGAAATTTCACATTTTCATGGATATTTTTTCTCTTTCATGGATATTTTTTTTTCCCTCTTCCAGGACTTATCCAGGGAAAAATTGTCCCTTTTCTTGCACAAGAGAAACCTGGAAGGTTTGTACCTTTGCAGTGGACTTGTATGTCCTGAAAAAGAATGGCAGTTCATGAGCGTTCATGAGCATTCATGGAGGTTCTGAACCAAAATCAGAGCGATAGGCCAGAAAGGCATGTGAGGGCTCCTGGGGAAGGGTGAGCATTTCACAGGAGGGAAGGATGGAAAGGGTCAGCCAGTTCAGCCTAATGAAAGGGAAGCTCTAGGAAGTCTGCAACAAATCTAAAATGTTTCAGGGATACAAATTTCCAGGAGGCAAAAAGGTATCCAGGTTAAAAGCCATTGATGGTACAAGGATAAAAGGAAAAAAACTAGCCACAAATAAATTTGGGCTGGGAATTAGAAAAAGCTAATTACAGTTCATGTAATGTTTCTGTTTTATTCTTCCAGATGGAGAGAAGCTCATGGTCCAGGTTAGTGCTGGGCAGCTGCTGTGGCAGGAATGCTACAGGCTGCAAGTCCAGGAGGGCAGCAGTGGATGCTAAGCAGACCCTCCTCTGTGGTTTTCTCTCTGGTCCCACTTTTAAAAAAGCAAAACCCTTCCAGGGAGTCCTTCCTAATGGCCAAAAAAAAAAATTCTTTCTGAAGGGGGCAGGTTTTCATTTTACACACATTGTCAGTGGAGCTTTCTTAGCCAGCTCATTTCCCAGGTCTTTAACCAGCCAGCCTGCCTGGAATGGAGAGATTTCCTCTCGTCTCAAATCACTTGGCTGCACATGGGAGAAAAGCCCTTTGACAAGGTGAATTTGCAAGGCTTTCAAATCCTCTTTATAATCGCTCCTTGACTCAAGAGACCATGTTGGGCTAAGCCTAGGAGGAGCACAGAAAGGTGATGGCACCAATCCTAGACAAACACAAGCACACACAAATACAGCTTCCACCCCTTCCCCACACCATAAACTAAACATCATCTATACCTAGGACTGGGGAGGATCAGCTAAAATAATCCAGTCTTCCATCACCAGAGAGGGTCAATTCAGAACAGCCCACAGTCCTCACCCACCCCAGCCCACAAACCTGCTCCTCCTGTGTCCCTAATAAACTGGAGGCCCACAATTCATATCTGTCCTGTTCAGGCACACAGCTGGGGGTTAACGCACACATGCAGAAAAAAAAAGAGCTAAACTGGGCTGTTCCTGTGTTAGCCAAAGCAATGATAGTGGGAGTCCACAGTGGGACTAGTGTTTAGGCAAGCAGGGCTTCAAGGAGCAATGGCATTCAAGAGGCAATATGAACTCTTAGGGATGCTTTTTCCTTGCAGTTGGTTGCACTGCCTAGAAAATCAAGCAGGAGAGTGAGGAGCACAAGGCAAAATGAATACAGACAGCCTTGGGGCACACGCAGTGCCAGGGTAAAGGAGAAGGTGGTTGGAAGAGTGAAAGAGGAGGCAGGCCAAATGCTTACTGAGTGCAATTATTTTAATGGGTCTGTCTTTTCCAAATTCCACATTGCACACATGTTAAGTAGTAATTTAAAAAAAAAGACTCACACCAGAAACTCTGACTTGGAGCACAAGAAACTCTCCCTGTCTCCTGCTACACAAGGAGGCACAAGATTCACAACATTAGTCACAGCTGATCACGGAGGTGGACAGACAGACAGACACAGAAATCCCAAAAGACAGAAAAAGGCAAAAGCAGGGCACTCATGCTTCAGAAGGCAGCAGATGTTCCCATGGCCACCTTGCCGTGCAGGCAGGCGGCTGGGGTCACAGCTTGGTGTATAGACCCACCGCACCAGGCGATCAGCATCTTGCCAGTCCTACACCTCTGCTTTCCCAGGTGCCATCTCTGGTGGTTGTCATCTCTTAGGTCCCAAGGGCATCAGCTCCCAGAGCAACACCAGCTTTACGGCAACCTGTGTGTGCAGCACAGGATGCGCCAGGTCCCAGGGCGGTGTTGGGGTTCCCTGTATGGTACTGGCTGTGATACCACAATGCAAGTGTGAACCACACTAAACTCCTAGCTGACCCTCAAAGTCCTGCTTCTGCCCCTGTTCATGCCCAAGGGGCCTTTGCCTTCAGCTTCTATGGCATCTGTCACTGTATTATCCATCACTGGTAGCATTTCACAGTGCAGCTGCAATAAGGAGTGATTCTAGTACACACACTCCAGACTTGGTTTTCAGGCTTTCAGTGAGTAGGGGAAGGAGTTGTATAGTTACCACTTGATTTTACTATTTTTTTGGCTCCAAGCGCTCAAAGAAAAGTGCTGCAGGAACCATATTCACGTGGGCAATGCCGCTAAGGGACTTCCAGCCTGTTGCATGCTATTCCAAGAGCCTGGTGAGCCAGCAGCCTGGGAATCAAACCTACATCAGCAAGCTATTCTGTTTAATTGCTACAGCAATCACTGGCAGGCAAAAATCACAGGATCCTTTTGTTCGGTACAGCAGTTCCTGCGTGCCAAAAGTCAACCAGTGCTGGAGGCAGAGCTCACCCATGAAAATGAGCTCTAAAGGAGATCATGCAGAGATCAGACCATACAGACTCATCCACCTTCAAGCAATCTCCAGACTCAGGCGTGCTAATACCAACGCTGCTGCTTGGCAATGTGTTCATTTTTAAAGCAGCTTTAAGCAGAGTTGGGAGCCGGTACTTTCCCTCCCACACAGGCAGGGAGCTGAGCAGTAGCACAATTAAATGATTTTCCCAGGACCTGGAGGCTGTACCAAAGACTTAATCCCACATCTTCCCAGGCCAACACAAACATTCTTCTCCTGGGCCTGCTTCTGCCCCTCCTAGCCAGTAGATCATCCCCGCTAAAATCACACTGATGCAATTCCTTGATGTAGAAGAAGCTGTTCAAGGCAGCAAACTGTTGGAGCACTCAAAGAGGACCCACATGAAGACAGAGTGTTTGATTTCCTCTCATCAAGGAATGAAATTCAAGCTCATCCTACCTGAGCTCATGAAGGGGCCATCAGCTGCACAGTGGCTCCTGAGAGCAACCAGGACACGTCATGCATGGACTGTACAGCACGGTGGCTCTTCTCTCCAGCTCCCCCATGACCCCACATGCCATCACTTAACCCAGCACACCAGCCATACAGCCCTCACACCCTGGCCATGCAGAGGTCTGCTGGTGGCTCAGCGAGCCTTGGCCATGTCACAACCTCTCCCTCTCTTCCAGTGTTTCCCCTTCAGCCTGTCATGTTTCCTTCAGTCATCTCTTTCCTATGGTACTTCACATCTCTTGTAGACAGAGATGACTGAAGGAAACATGACAAAGGCCCCAAAAAACCTGAGTGGTGGTGGTGGGGCACAGACTGTTTGCTGACCCTTCTAACCTGGGAACTTGGGGCATCAAAGAGAATTAATAGAGTGCAGGATGAAAATAAGCCAAGGACAGAGAACTTTACAGCCTCTCATTAAACTGTGCAACTCCCTGCTGCAGGATCACAAATGATGAAAGTTGACAGACATTCAAGGTGCAAATGGATTATTTCATGAAGAAGAAATCCATTCAGGGCTACTAAATACAGGCACCACTTCCAGCTCAGGAAGCTCCCAAGCAATAGTGCATTGGGGACTGGGAGAGCATTTTGGGCAAGCAATACCCTGGTTTTGCCCTGTCTTTATGCTCTTCTCCAGATCTTGCTCTTGGACTTGTCAGAAATGAGTTGCTGGGCCTTTGGAATGAGCTCGTATGGTCACTCTTGTGTCCGTATGACTTCCTAGTCACTCAAAGTCTCAGGAGCCCCATTTCACATATAGGATTTCCATAAACAGAGAACCTACGTAGCTGTCCCTACTCAAAATCCACTCTCCTGCTGCTGCCTGCACACACACACTGTTCTTCCCTAGCCCAGCTGTCCTTCCCCACACCAGTCCCACATCTCAAAAAGCATGTGAACAGCCCCTACAGGAGTCAGAGCAAAGGCCGATTAGCACAGCACTCTCTTCCCAGCTGGTGTCGCCCAGGGAAGAACACAAAGCCTTTGCAGCAATAATCCATCAGATCGGGGTCTTTCCGAGGCAGAGGTGGTGTCTTTGCATTGAAAAGCTCTTGATAAATTCTCTTCTGCAAACTCATTGCATGGCTTTGCAAGCCCATGAGCATATTGAGAAGCCAGTTTCCTGCAGCAAGGAGATCCATCCACTCCTGATTGCCCACTCTGTGTAACGAATCTCACAGCCACTTCAGGGAAGGAGATACAGTCACCATCTTCCAGCACAGCTATACTGAAGCCCATAGAGTTATTTGCCCCTTGCCCCAAGCTGATGTGTGTCCCATC
Source organism: Pelecanus crispus (assembly GCF_030463565.1). Lineage (NCBI taxonomy): Eukaryota > Metazoa > Chordata > Aves > Pelecaniformes > Pelecanidae > Pelecanus > Pelecanus crispus. The sequence continues at coordinate 70,570,565 of NC_134647.1, read as the reverse complement.
CCTTCCACAAAAAGATGGAAAGGAAGCTGCCTAGCACTCAGTGTATAATCATTGCCCAAATACTTCCTTTGCAGCCCTGCCAATCTCTGGTTACTCCCAGAGTTTGTCCCCAAGGATTCAGCCTGGCTGACCTTCCAAGATATGCAATGCACTGAACAGCACAGCTGCAGCTCAACCTGATTAAAACAAGAGGAAAATACCAGTGCTAGGTGCGATCCTTGTGAGTCGTTGTCTCTTACAACAGGTGGTAAAGTCCCCTAAATGAAGGCAAGACAGGGAAAGGATTTTCAACAGAGGGGAGATTATTTCACACTGCTTTTTCAATAGCAAACACATAGCTTTGTCCCTACTGCCAAGAAGTCTGGCACTAAAAATGCTGAAATCTTCTTGTGACTGAGTGGCAGCAAGCTGTAATTTACTGCATTCCTGCTTCTTCTACGTTCAAGAATTGCTTCACTTCTGAGAAGAAAGAGTTGTCATTTGTCAGCCCCATGTAGCCCCTCCTTCCAGCCATCACATTTCCATGTTACACTAGACAAATTAATTCATTCCCCTCTTCCTATCTGCTCCCCAGAAAAGCTGGTCTATTCCCAGAAACTGAAGGTCATCCTTTCACAGCAACATCATTATGAATTTTCTTTTTAAAGCCATGTGATGGGCGTGTTCCTGTCAGCAATAATCTCGAATTTTTCTGCTGTTGCATCCACCTCCTTTAAATTCATTCAGAGAGACCTGTCTGTCTGCTGGCTTTTCACAAGCACCTTCCCCACACCTCTGACCGATGGTACATCATGAATTTCCAGCCCACCTGTTGCAGCATCTGGCTGGCTGCTAACAAAAGCTCTGCCTGGCTTTAGGATGCAGCCAGGTCCCTGGGTAAGTTGAGCTGTATTGCCTCTCCTCCTGGGGTGTACTTGGCCACTGGCCCATTGCTATCCATGGTGAAGAGCTTGCAAGTCTTTGCGTTCTCATGAACTGGTGTGGACTTTTTCGAGGAGATGGGGGAATTTGTGGGGCTCAGCTGAACAGCGGTGGTATCCTGCACCGTGTGCTCACTAGTTTCAATTTCAAAGGCTGTGTTGCCAGGTTTGATGAGCCCAATGTTGGAACCTGGTTTGGATTTCCTGGCCCCACGAGCTGGGGGCCTCCGGCTGCAGATGCAGCAGGCACCAAAGAACGTGAAGGCCACCACCAGCAAGATGGGTCCAATGATGATGGGAGGGTTGTTCATGGGGAGGAAGGTCCCAAAGGCAAATGCTCCCACTAAAGTGATGTTGATCCCTGCTAGCATGATGCAAAGTCCACAAGCACAACAGAGAGCAGGGGAGGGGAGGCCTTGAGGTCGTGTCTTTTTCTGGATGGGTTTCTGGGACAAAGAGGCACTGCTCTTTTCACTGAACATGTTGAGATGAGTCTCAGAGGTCACTTCAGTTCTCACGGGGTGTACACTGTGTTGAGAAGGCTAGTTCTGGTCTCCTGCTGCCTTGAAATCCCTGGAGAGGAACAGAAAAGCATGCAGCTGTTAAAGTAATGAACCAAAGGCACATTTCCACCACCATTCATGGTGACCAGCATCTTCTCTGGGTTTGCTGGTACCAATAATTAAGTACAAATCCAAGCCTGCTCTCAAGTCTGGACTCTCCCTGTCCATGGTGGCCACATGCAGTCAGCCTCAGGCTGGAGCACTGAGCCCAGTGTGCTCAATGCCCTTTGCCATCCAGACGGATGACGCCCAAGTGAATCTGAGCATGTGATGGCCCAGAGCCTATGCTTGGCTCTGCCTAGAGTCTGAGCCACAGTACAGCATTACAGCAGTGTGGCTGGACAGACAGACCCACTTCATGAAATCAGATGTTTCTCGCATGGGTTTGAGACTTGCTGCATCCATCTCTTGACGCTCCCTCTACTCCGTCCACCCTTCCCTTAAAATACAGGTTCTTCAGGACAGGCAATATGTCCTGCAGCCCATTTTGGCAATAGCTGGTCTCACAGTGTTTGTCATCATGCACACAACACCTGCCCAAAATAACAACAGACCCCAGTACTGCTGTGAACATCCCTCACTGCAATGTGAGTGCAATATATTCTTGGATGGGTAAAGGTCCCAAACTGTAACAGAAAGTGGGACTCTTAGCTCCAAATCTCAGTTGTCCAGTAATTTAAACTAGTCATCCAGGTTGGCTTTCTAGCCAGTGCAGCATAAAAGGTCCCAGAAGATGATTCAGAACATCCCAAAAAGATGTCCACAATGGGGGGCTGAGCTGCCTACCCCTCCTCTCCCCTCCCTCCCCAACCTTGGAGATGACTTGAGCTGTTAACAGTTAGATGCTCAGTGAAACAAACTCCACCTACAAATACTGAATGACTTGCCGTCAGTCGCAGAAGTCTATGATAAAATGCAGTAAGTGTGGGTGTTTTGCCTGGTGGACCATGTTTTCTACCATGCATTACACCACGTTTGGTGTGATCACAGTGGATCCCATAGAAAGGGGCAGGGAAGCTTGTTTGCCTCAGCAACTGTAAAACCAAACTTGTATAAGGTTCGTGCATAGGCAACACCGGCTCCTGGATGCAGGCTCATGGAAACTGAGACGATGAAGCTGGAAAAAAGCCTGAGTGGGGATCTGCCTAGGACCCAAGGCAGGAACACAGAGCCCTGACTGACAACAGCAGCTTCTCCATGGAGGAGATTATTGGATGTGATAAGAGTTGGCTTTGTGTTCACTGTACTTTGCTGGGAAACCAAATTGCCAGAAGCCAAATTGCCAGCAATTTGCTGGTGATGCCTTTGATTTTACAGGCAGGAGAGCATTTCTCTTCCCAGCCTGATTGCAAACAATAGCGGTCTGCTCGCTCCTACTCCCTTGCCTGGCTCCCTAGCTTCTTCCCTCCTCTGCTGTCAAATCACCTTCAGAAGGGTTGCCAGGGTAAAACTGCTACTGCATAGGTTTCTACTGCAAGAGCCAAGAATCACTGTTGTGCTATTAACACTCTGCAGCCACTAAATTAAAAAAAAAAAAACAACCCACCAAACTATCACCCATCACCCTGAAACATGCCAGTGGGATCAGCCGGGCATTTTCAACATGTTTCCCAGGTTATAAAATTTTCCCGCACCTCCAGCTGAGGCAAAGCTCTCTGCTGCTCTACCCGGTGTCATATCGCATTTCCTTGGCTTGGGCTTTTGTTCAGACCTGAATGAAGTGCAGCAGTTAACTTTCAGTGAAGTTCCTATTCAGTGAGACATCAGCTGGAGCTGACAGGGACAGGCACATGGAAGGATTAAATCCTTCCTCATCTGGGGATGCCTGACTGGGGAGGAGTCTCTCTGCAGGCAAAGATTTTTCAGGGGAACTAAGAGCGTGCAAGAGAGAAAGAGCATTTTCTCCATTAGCCAGGCTAACAAATACGCATGTTTCTCCAGCAGTGTCCTTTTGTTCTGCCTGGGAACCCTGGCACGTTGATGTGAGCTGGAGCCCTGATTCTGCCTCCTTCACCATCCCTGGACCAGCAGCAAAACATCTTCTGGTTAAAGACACACACACACTGTTTTCAGCCCAGCTCTTATGGATGCCAGTCTGAATCTTTGGCACACAGAGGCTGCAGATACCCCAGTGTGGCTCTTGCCCTCGGTTTGCCTTACACCTTCCTGCTGCAAAGTGCTCAGCAGGGAAATACATGGTTCCTTGTGGTTAAATCATATCGCAGATTCACTCCACCAGGTTTCTCCCTCCTGACTCCTCAGCACTTACCTGCTCCCACCCTGCAAGTATTGCCCTCCTGGGAGAGCCAGGCAGCTATCACACCTGCTGGGCTCTAGCGGGATGCACAAACAAGCCGGCTGCCTCTGCTCCTAGGCAAAGCAGAGACTAGAGGTCATGCTCCTGCTGAGATTTTCAAGTGGAGCTTCAACCCGTTGCCCATCACATCTGTCAGCAGTCACCTGTAGTCACTCCAAAGAGACCAGGCTGGTTTCTGGCTGCTTTCAAGGTCGCAGTGATATCGCCCAGCACAGTCCCTGGTAGGTCATTTTCTCCGCCTGGCAATTTTTGTTCATTGTTAACAGCTCCATGAGCGTAGGGGGTTAAACTTGTGCAAAATTGTCACTGGACCTGCCCAGGCTGTAACAGGGGAGGATGGAGGCAAGAGGGTTTGTTCAGGCACCATTGGCAATGATAAATCAGGGCAGCCCATCCAAGGACAACTCACCCCAGCAGATAAAAGAGAACCACAGATCCACTCTGGAAGGATAAATGACATGAGAGAATGACCCAGATGGGCTCAGGGTGGGTACAGTCACCATCAGCTTCCCAGGCATTCATGACCGCTTCCCAGAAGGACAGGGGACCAGATCTACAGTACAGAAATAGGGATGTGGCACATAAGGATGGAGACCTCTCACCCTGCAGCTTGACAGTAGGAGGCACTGGCTTCTCCTTGGGCCACCCTAGGACAGGCAGACAGCTCCCAGGTTGTGCCAAGGGACTGGTCAGGCAACAGCAGCTACCTGCCTCCTGGCAAGTGAAGAGGGAAGAAAGAAAGTTTGCAAATAAACCGCTGTGGCTAAAGCAGTGATGAGTAGCTTGTCAGGAGTCATCATCCTAGGAGTCCTGTTGGGTTGGGTGTCTGGGAAGGCATCAGTATCAGCCTGCACAAAAGGTCAGAGACTAGAGCAGGCAGTGTGACAAAACCCAGGGTCCTGGACCTCCTCAGATACATCTGCGACTGTAAAACATGCATCTGTCAGTTTAAAAGGCCAGGTCTAACACAAGGGCCATGACACTGCCCGAAGAGTGAAGCTGTAACAACATGAATCCAAGAGTTTGTGCTGCACACCCTTAGGTGGGGAATAAAAGCACCTGGGGGTGACAGAGGGAGCAAGCCACCGAACCTGCTGAGATGACATCAAAGAAAAACACAGAGAGCCAAATCTGCCTCATCCACATTATGTATATGGAGATATACCCAGACCCGTGGGACAGAGCTAGCTGGAGAGGTCAAAAATAGAGCCAGGGTTGAGATGTCATTTAAACTGTGTGAGCAATTCTGGGGCTTGTCACACCCTTTCTATAGCTGCACCTTAAGGGTTCTGGCCATGCTATGTCCAAGACAAAATTTCTTTTCCATCCTCTTTGCTTGGAGCACCTACATGTGGTAATGGACCTTTCCCAGTAGAAAGCAATGGAGTCTTTGGAGAGTCTAAGGGGAACCCTGCCTGGAGTGGGGACCTCTCCCATCAGCTTGGGGACAGAAGACCTTGGAAGACAGTGATATCACAGGGCTAGGACATGACCTGTGCACGCACCACAGGGTAACCAACAGTACGTAGAAAACAGCATGTTTGGACTGGGAACATTTAGAAAGTGGATTACTGTTTACTCTTGTCTTGATCTCCATATAAAACATCAGGGATTATATACAGGGGATTCCTGTTGTAAAACCAGATGAAATAAGGATGAGAAAGCCAGCTGAGCAGTAGAGGATAAAGCAAAAACCAAATCAAAGTCACAGAATGTCTTACACCATCCTCTACCTGATAAGACTCTGCAGTAACACAAAGTCCATCTTTATTCTGATTGCCATGTACAACAGAAGCATCTTTGTTCTCCTGTCATCGCCTAGAGCACAGGCTGATGCTGTGGGGCAAAGGGTCCCTCTCCATCCCCTTTGCAATTACAAGAACTCACTGATGTGGGTCAGCTCCCACTGCTGACCTACCTGAAGATATCTGGCAGCTTTTACCTTCCACTTCAGCCAAGTTAATGGGTTAAAAAATTTCCAACTTTCCAGCCAAATTATCCTGTCCAAAATGACCAACTTCCTTTCCATCAGGAGTGGAAAAAGTTCTCTTTGGGCTCTCTGTGTGAAACAGGTTCTTTTCTTATCAGTTGGAGTCTAGGTTTCCTCTCCAAACATTTCAGCTTGAAATGCATTATTGCCAAGCACCGCCACACAAAAAAAAAAAAGCTGCATATCCAAGCTAGAGTGATGGAAATCTAGAGGCTACAGTGATTCCTTCAAGGGGAATGAATATCCATCCCTCCCTATATTCTCAGGGGGACAAAGAGAGACTTTAATTCAGAGCTCTGAGAGTTCCTAGAGCTCAAAGGGCATGCTGACATATCCAGCCAGCATTTTAGGAGCATCATTTAAAGCCATACCAGCAGCACCAGCAACATGCACAGCTAAGCATGCTTTCCTCTCAGTTGTAGTGAGGGGGATTGATCTGTCATCTTTCCACACTGCCTCACCGCAGCAGCACAGACAAAATATTTGACAGACCCTAGATGAGTCTCCTTTCTAGAGGTGTGATGGCACAGCGAAATAATGACAGTGATCAGCAAACAGAAATTGCAGTCAGACAGCTATAACCACCCCCTGCACACAGGCAGACACAAACACACACGCACGCACGCACCCTTTAGCTATCAGCAGAAGACAAGACTTCTTCCCTGGGCAAGGTGCTGGGAAACTCTCCGGCAGGGTCAGAGAGAGCCTCGGTGTCTGGAAGAGGAGGACACTTACCTGGGCTGGAGCGTGGAGCTGGGAGGGCGATGGAGAGAGTGGGTGCCCCAGGGTCTCCCCTTCACGCTTCAGTCGGGGATGACAAAGCCATGGCTAGTCCCAGCAGGGCCGGGCTGGAAGCCCAGCTGTGCGCCAGGAGAAGGATCTCACATGCCTCCTTCCCTCTCTTCACCGAGCTCGGGAAACTTTGCTAGGGTGCCAGGTGAGCCCCGGGCAGTCGCCGGGAGAGCTCAGCAGGCTCTGTGCGAGCTTGGCCGCCTTCTCCCCACTTTCCTCCTTCCCCTCGGAGGATGCTGTCCTTCTCCTTAGGCAGAAGCGGGTTCCCACGCAGCATCGCTGCCCCGCCGCATCCTCTCCTGCCTCCTCCTCCTCCCGCCCGCGGTCCCAGCAAGGCTCAGCCCCGCCGCCTCCGCGCTGTCCGGCAGGCTCTCGCCCTCTCTCCGCACCTTCTTTTTCTTCTTCCTTTTCTACTTCAAGGCTGCAGCTCCCGCCCCCTTCAGCTGACAGAGATGCCCGGAGCAGAACAGCCCCTTTTTCCCACGGGGGGAGGAAAAACTCCCCTCCGCCGAGGGGCAGCGCCAGCCCCAGCCCCGCTCCGGCGCTCCCCGGGGCGGAGAACAAAGCGGTCGGAGAGGAGGGGGAAAACACAGCCAAATGCCAAGGAATAAGATGCAGGCTCTCCGCTTGCTGCAGAGAGGCAGGGATCTCTTAAACGCAAGAGGTTTGAAACGCACGTTACTAATTTTAAAAAAAAAAAAAATACAACTGGTGTTCGGGTGCCTTTGGATCCTGGAGGGATGCAGGAGTGACTCCTCGGTGGGCGGTCAGCAGTGAGGGGTGCTGAGACAGGACCTCCCAAAGTTGGAAACATTCGGGGTGTGGGAGCTGGGAAATCAAAACAAAAAACCTGTCCTCAGATGCAAAACTATTGTTTTAACGTGGCAATCAGATCTCAGGTACGCGTAAAGGTACTTACTCTAAAAACAGGCCTGATGCTAGACCCTGTTGCAAGCATAGCCAAGATCTTAGCTCCCACGTTAAGAAGCCAATCACTGTCTGTTTGCAGAGTTGGTGACCACAGGAAACAAGGCAAACTGCAAGTTGTGCACTGGATGGAGTATAGGTAATCCTTCCACAGCTTAAGCAGTGCTGACGCTCGCATGCCCTCATCTGCTCTCCATGCCCACACTGCTGTAACCAGCCTGGATGCTGCCAGTGGCAACTGAACAGAGGCTCTTCTCCAGCTTATTGCAGAAGAATCCTATACGAATCGGACTGGAGCTGATTGAACATGAATCATGCTCCCCTCTTTTGTAAATTATTGCTTTCATGATCTCTAGAGAGACAGAAGGAGAAAGGTAACATAGAGATGGTAAAAAACAAAGGTCAAAGAGAGAAATCACTGAAGAGGAATGAACACTTAACTTCTCTCCATTCTCCAGGCACTACTCCAGCCTGAGTATTCTTAATACAGCAGCATCTTCTACTGCATCATATTGCATTTCACCTTACAGGTCATCCTAGAAATTCAGGCAAAAACAAGCTTTGCAGAAAGGGGTTTGGCCTATGTTGAGGAAGACAACTCTGTTTTCTCCTTAGCTTGGGTAATGCTAACAGGAGACTGAATGACTTGAGCAAGATGGCAGGAGGGTATCAGAAAAGCAGTGCTGATCAGATATGTTGACTCCCTGGCCTTCTAGAAAGAAGTAACCAGGAAATCTCATTTCAGACCTTTCCAGAGTGCAGCATCTCCTCTAGGGATTCCCTGGCCCTGTAACATGAGGTTCAAAATGGCTCAGTGTACTCATCCCTACCAGAAAAGTGATGGGAGAGTGCACGATGGAAGATTTTCTGGAGAAAATCTCCACATGGCACATCTGAGAGAGACAGTTCCACATGTGGCAGGACTGGTGTTTAGTGTTTGCTGACTGTTGCTGGGTAGAAACCGGGGTGGCTGAACTCATTCTTGGTGTGGCTCCATAGAGATCATTGGAAACAGCCCTGTAAGCCGTGTTTATTTAGGAACAGTGGCTGTCAGAGGGAAAGAGACCGCCAGGGTCATTGATTCAAGTCCCCTGCTATCACGTTGTATAATAGCATTCATAAAGTGCTCAAGCTCCAAAGGGGGCCAATTAATACCGAATGACCTGTGAGCTGTTCCCTAATTGCACAAGGCAGTGATGAAGAGGGCTGCGCCTACTTCAGGTTGGCTGTTGCATGGCTCTCCATCACACTTTCTGCTTAATGGTCCATAAACCCAATAAAAAGTCTTTACTGAAACATTACATATTTAGGGCTCCACTGAAGCAATAATTCTGATTTTCACATATGTGGCCCTGACAACCTGGCAGACTGCATTCACATGATTAAAACAACTGCTAATTCAAGAACTAAAATTAAAGGCTAGATTTCCCACTGGTATAAATCAGAGCAGATTCATTGCCCTGCAGAGCTTTGATAGCTTATGAGCATTCATGATTTGCCAAGGGGGTTTTGCCAGGCTGATGGCTCCTAATTTCAAATGTGCCAGGAACTGGGAAGCACTGCCTTCTTTAGAGGCAAGATCCCAACCCTCAGCTGAACTAGAAATGATATTCCTCTAGGAGAAGCTGTTTGTTCCCAGCTTCTGCTGAATTCAGACATTAGCTTAAGTCAGACATTTCTGAATGAGAGTCAAAATTGCCTGCCTGCCTTTTCCCATTGTCAGTTCCTGACTCTGGTTTACATTACTAAGCAATCTAGCTCCAGCACTCTTGCACCCACAAAGGCTGGGCTTCAGTGTCACCACCTCCTGGTCCAAAGCAGGTCAGGCTGGTGACTACTATGTGTGAAGCCCTTAGATATCACGCTGGTTTTGTGGGGTTTTGCTCCGCAAGAATGACTGAAAAAAGGTGGGAAGAGTACGGATGATCCATGCTTTCATAGAGGTTTCAATGGATTTTGGTTGGGACTAACACTGGTGTGAAAGTGCATGAGCAGCATCCATGTTTACGAGAACAGCAGCACGCCAACAGCCCAATTCCTCAGCACAACAGGACCAAAAAGCAGCAACCCATGATGCTGCCCGCTGAACCATACCCATCACACAAGGAGCATGTGCAAGACAGAATACCTGGAAGTTTATGATCCAGTAAGATCATTAGACAAAGGTCACTGCAGAAACATCCTCCTGCAGATTTCCACGAGGTCTCCAGAACTGGGCACCTCTCTGTGCATTTACATTCTAATTGCCTCTTGTCCTGGTTTCGGCTGGTATAGAGTTAATTTTCTTCCTAGTAGCAGGCATAGTGCTGTGTTTTGGATTATTTAGTAGGAGAAGAATGTTGATAACACGCTGATGTTTTTAGTTGTTGCTGAATACTGCTTATGCTAGTCAAGGACTTTTCAGCTTCCCATGCTCTGCCAGGTGCACAAGAAACTGGGAGGGGGCACAGCCGGAATAGTTGATCCAAACTGGCCAAAGGGCTATTCCATACCATATGATGTCATGCTCAGTACATAAACTGGGGGGGGGTTGGCCGGGGAGCAGCGATCGCTGCTCGGGAACTGGCTGGGTATCGGTCGGCGGGTGGTAAGCAATTGCACTGTGCATCACTTGCTTTGTATATTGCTATTACTATTATTATTATATTGTTATTATTATTATTTTACTTTATTTTATCTCAATTCTTAAACTGTTCTTATCTCAGCCCAGCAGTGTTTCTCACTCTTACTCCTCCGATTCTCTCCCCCATCCCATCGGGGTAGAGGGAGTGAGCGAGCGGCTGCGTGGTGCTTAGTTGCTGGCAGGGGCTAAACCACGACACCTCTTAAGCGAAGGAAACGCCAGTCTCAATCTGTTGTTGCTCCAAATCAATTCTAAACGCCACCACATCTATATGAAAGTTTGCACTACAGCAGGGTCCAGGTCTGTCTCATGGCTCTGTGCTCTGTGCTGCCTCTGGCAATTCAGAAGGGGGCAAGGCCAATTTCTGCAGCAATGTTTACCTTTCTATAACATCAAGTACAGAAAGAAGGAGGTAAAAAAGAAATTAGTATTTGCCATTCCTAGAGGCAGCTGTGAAATTACTGTGCAGGAGATTTAAACCCACAAAGGAGACACCTCCTTGTACAGTGTGTAATTAAAATCACAGGACTCTGCCATGGAGATCAACAGTATTAATGTGCTCAGACCCAGAACACAGACACAACTGGACCTGTGAAACACAACAGACCAGCTGCAGCTTCTGGCTCACAGTGTCCCTATGTTTCTGATCGCTGGGAATGGCCTGAGGGACAAAGCTTGTTCTAGGTTTGCCACGGTCCTCATAATCTAAGCCTCTGCTATTGACAGCTGTTAAGGCAGAATAATAGGTAAGGTAGATTTTTTTCACCTGCTCCCATATGACTGTTCTGATGTCAGGGATGAAGCTTTTGTTGTTTCTGAATGTAGACAAAAACCGGCTTTTCTGATCAGAGAGACTTGGCAGCCACACTTCACGCCCAGTCTCCCTCAGGACAACTGCAATGTCCAACTTACTCACTGCATCTCAGCAGGGATGGTTCCTACTTTTACTCTGCTCTTCCCAGGAGCTTTCTCATCATGCACAGCACTGCCTTCATGACCTAAAGCATCTGGGCCTGCTGTTCCCAGATTTGTTAGCAGATGCTCCCATCCCCATACCTGCTCATGCCGTACACCGAACCACTTCGGAGCAGGGGTCAATTAACCTCCAATTAACCATTTTAGCTGAAGACTGTAGGCAGAATACCTGTATTTCCTCATCAGGTTGCATCTCCTCAGTGTGCTGGCAGCCTCTCACCATATGCCTGTAGAGCACTCAGCCCAGCTGAATCCACCAAGCCCCTCCTTTCAAAGAGCTGTGACCTGACATGGACCTAACCTCTCCTGCATGATCCACTCATGCCCAGACTCCTGCACACAGTCATGAGGAAGCTGAAATCAGAAGAGGACACTGGTGGGAGATAGACCGAGAAAGGTGTAAAGAGTTAGCTTCATGCCACATTGCTTGGGATTTGGGCCCTGGACAGAATGGGGGTCTCAGCTAGGCAGTCAGTGGGTACCATCAGCCTGACTTCCAGCATCATTAAAGCTTTGCCTCTATCCTCTGATCAGATGATCTACTTCCATAACACCTTTGTGGCCTGGGTTTTTTTTAATAATCTAGACATAATTTTTGCCCCTTCACACAAACAAAAAAAAAAAAGGTTTCCAGATGTTCAAACATGTTTCTCCTTCCTATGACACCCTCTGAAAATACTGAGCTGAAGAAAGCTAGACAGGAGACATCTGTGCAAGTGGCTGTCCTGTTACACAAACAGTACAGTAATTTTTTTATGAAGCTTTCTCAAACAGGAGGAAATCAGCAGGTCAGTTATCAGCAAGGGGCAAATATTTTTAATTACCTTGCAGGGAGGATTATATCTCCTGTGTTTAATTCTCAAAGGTTCCTACTGGCAAACTAATTAGCAAGCAGCTTCACTGGAAAAGCAGGTCTGAAGTTATGTGGCTTTATTAATCCAGGAGGCAAACACCCAGTTCATTCTCCTCTGTCACATTGTGGTCCTCTCTGCTAGCCAGATCAGACCAAAGGATAGTTGATCTGGAAGAGACAAAAACATGTAGTGTGCCCATCAGCAACTCTACCTCGTGATTTCAAATGCAGTTCATCAGAGACCTCAGTGTTATGTCGTCGTCTTTAAAAGAAGTGCTGGTAGAGATTTTTAGCTAAAGGGTTGTTGGCTCCTCATAAACTGAAATCAGAGTGTGCATTATATATTATACTTTATACACTGTATGTTACATATTACTTATACATAGGGTTTGTGTGGCAAGGTTTTGGGAGCTGGGGGGATACTGGGGTGGCTTCTGTGAGAAGCTGCTAGAAGCTGCCCCCATGTCCGATAGAGCCAATGCCAGCCGGCTCCAAGATGGACCCGCTGCTGGCCAAGGCCGAGACCATCAGGGACAGTGGTAGTATGTCTGGGATAACATATTTAAGGAGGGGAGGAAAAAAAAAAAATCCCTGTGCAACTGCAGCCAGAGAGAGGAGTAAGAATATGTGAGAGAAACAACTCCGCAGACACCAAGGTCAGTGGAGAAGGAGGGGAAGGAGGTGTTCCAGGCACTGGAGCAGAGATTCCCCTGCAACCCATGGAGGTTAATGGTGGAGCAGATATCCACCTGCAGCCCATGGACGACCCCAAGCCAGAGCAGGTGGATGCCCAGAGGCTATGCCTCTGTGGGAAGCCCGTGCTCCCGGAAGGACCTGTGGACCCACAGAGAGAGGAGCCCACACTGGAGCAAGTTTGCTGGCAGGACTTGTGATCCCTGTGGGGGACCCATGCTGGAGCAGTCTATTCCTGAAAGGCTGCACCCTGTGGAAGGGACCGACGCTGGAGCAGTTTGTGAAGAACGGCAGCCCATGGGAAGGACCCATGTTGGAGAGGTTCATGGAGAACTGCAGCCTGTGGGAGGGACCCCACGCTGGAGCAGGGGAAGAGTGTGAGGAGTCCTCCCCCTGAGGAGGAAGGAGTGGCAGAGAGAATGTGTGATGAACTGACCGCAACCCCCATTTCCTAGCCCTCTGTGCTGCTGGGGAGGAGGAGGTAGAGAAATTGGGAGTGAAGTTAAGTCTGGGAAGAAGGGAGGGGTGGAGGGAAAGTGAAGGTTTTTTTAAGATTTAGTTTTTATTTCTCATTACCCTACTCTGATTTGATTGGTAATAAATTAAACTAATTTCCCCAAGTCGAGTCTGTTTTGCTCATGACGGTAACTGGTGAATGATCTCTCCCTGTCCTTATCTTGACCCACAAGGTTTTTGTTATATTTTCTCTTCCCTGTCCAGTTGAGGAGGGGGAGTGATAGACTGGCTTTGGTGGGCACCAAATGGTGAATTTAAGGATGTTTCTGAGGATGGGATTTAGGTGGCATCATAAACCAGCAGCAGTGAACTGGGCTTTTGATCATGAGGAAAACAAGAAATGATGGAATCTGAAAGGAAATAACAACCAAATGTCACATCCTCTCTGAATCCAATTCTGGTGGCTTAGCCCAAAGCACAAGAAAGAGGACAGCCATCTATGCCACCTTCTGACATCAGATAATGTACCACATCAGTTCAGCCTTGGGAACCAAGTGGTTCATTGGCCTGCCCACAGTGTCTTCCTGTCCGTCCAGCCACTGAAGTATCCCCTTCTGAGGAAGATACTGTTGCCCAGCTGAGCCATGGGCGATATCAGAGGCTGATTGCAAGCATGCTCTTAGGTGCCTCAAGTGCAAATACGTTCATTTCACTCATCCTCATGGGGAAAAGCAGCCACATGGTGACTTAGACCATCAAAATCTATTTCCCAGTGGAGGCAGGCTAAGCTAGTTACTACAGGTAAAATGATGGATTAGCTTTCCACATCTTCATGATTTCACTGTTTTCAATGGTGTCCTCATTCAACCTGGCCCTGGACATGGAGACCAAAACCCCTTTGGAACAGATCTGACGTTACTTTGTGAGCCAGCAAGAAGAGACTTAGATTGTGCCTGCTACATCCACCTGATGGTCAACTTGTAGCATGCCAGACCACAAGAGAAACTAATTACCATCAGCATGAATCACATTACTCTAGCCAGTTTGGATTCCTGGAAAAACTAGCTTTGAGGGATGTCAGACTCAATATTATGAACAGATGGTGTTTCTGTCTGAAAAGGAGACATGTCCTTGATCAGACTGTCACTGCTCAGGGTGCCAATGCTCTTATTTCTCACCCAGCACTCTTCACCCAAGGTCTGATGCTTTACATGGCAACACACAGTCTACAGTGATGATTAAGACCTAGAAATACAGCTAGTGCTGAAAAGCAAGGTCAGGGTGAGGTGGTTCATGTCCTTCAAAATGTCTAACACCATGGACACAGATGAGATCTCTTGAAAGTTTTTGTGGCTTGCAAAAACTCTTGGGCCCCTCATGGCTCAATCTGCAGTGCAACAGCAGAACACCTCACAAGGTGGAGTCCTTAACTCTTCAGAGCAGCAAAATAAGCAAGACTTAAGTGAAAATTAAAGATCAGAATTGGGAGTCCGTATTTGTCCTTATGTGAAGGTCTGGAAACATTTCAATGGTACCCTATCCCCTCAACTGCATGGTGCATAAAAAAACCCAGACTATTTGCACCCTTCTGTGGTTTAGCCAGATCTGACATAATTTCATGAAAGTTGTTGCAGTGACTTCAGTGAGCTGTGGACAAGGTCTGTAGGATGTTGCCTTGTGAATATTTACCCTGTGGTAGACAGCAGATGTCTGCGGCCTCCATGTGGGATATCAGGTTATAACATGGCAAAGCACAGATCATTAATCACATCCTTAAATGAAGTGATTATAAGGTCATCACGTCAAACATTGCCTAGCATCATTGTCCCTGCACAAGTTTTATTTTACATAGAGCCTGGGGAAGCATCTGGTTAAAACACTTGACTCCAACTCATTAGCTCTGCTGCAAAGCCTCTCTCCTAATACACTTAATCTTTCTGCCTCTCAGTTCCTACACCACCCTCCCAGTGTCATCACCAAACACAGTGGACAGGTTCTACTCTCCCTCAAAGTACCTGCTGTCAGGATGAATTCAGCTTTCAGACACTGTAGACCAGAGGTGCTCCATTTGTCTACAGCACAGACATGCACATACCCCACACCAGACCCCATAACTACCCACTGGTCCACATGGAGCAACTGCTTCTCACAAGTTTGAGATTAGCTGCATGTGATAGACATCTTTTTGCCTCCAATAGCAGAATCCAGAGGAGGAAAAAAACCCCATGATAATTATGTGCCATGAGAACTAAGGCAGCTCATACATGATTAATTCAGCAGGCTTTGGAATAAGATTCTTAGCAGAAAGCAGTAGTGTGATCATATAATCTTTGAAGAGTTGTATTTGCAGTAGTCGAACAGAGAGGAGAACCCCAAGTCAAACAAGTTTCACCTCCTGCCAAGAGCAGTCATCAGTGTTTGCCCTCAAGACAACCAAACCTTTTCTTTTAAGCAACTGGCACACAACAGAGGCTCCTACTTCACCATGCCATTCACAGACTGACGTGATCCATAAACCAGTGAATTAGGAAACATGCCTCTCTCCTGCAGCACACATCATTTCAGAGACATGCCAGCAGGTGTTGGTGTAGGCGACTTCAGAGCAGTAGGATCTAGATGAGCATCACAAGCCTGTAACTCTGCCAGCAGACAAGAGAAAGCGTTACTCATCTACTACAGCTGGACAACTGATGGGGCAGAACAGGAGCTACAGAGAGGCGCCTTTCTGTAGACAGGTTTTAGAGCTATTTAACTTTAGAAGTCACTGAAATTGCACTATTTGCCTTTCCCCATCCCACATGCAGACAGTGCAAGTACAGGGAAAAGCTGCCTCAACCATCGGTGAGACCCTGCTAACTCCTCTACCTAGCAGACTAAGACCAGGGAAGAATTAAGCATGGAACTCTCAGCTATCATCAACACCAAGATAATGTGAAATTCTGATTAAATCTCACATCCTCTTTAGCCAGACTTGTAGACCTGAGAAATCATAGTGTCATTAGAAGCAGATGTTGGTTTACAGGAGCACTTTTCCAGTACCACAGATGTGGTCAAAGACAGACACCCTTTCCCTCATCACCTTTCAATAGGCTTTTTGTAAGATTCACATTTCACCCCTTCCACAGAAATCAGGGAACAAAGGTGCCAGGTGCTACATAAACACATGGATGTAAGGGATTTTTGTCTCAAAGAGGACAGGGGAATGGTAATACACACATTTGGCAGAGTGGGAAACTGAGGCACAGAGACTATGTCAAGGTGAAGCCCATCCCAAGACCATGGTCAAGACCTGCCTTCCCCAGTCTGGGAGAGGTTTTCCAGGGTTTGTGCATCACTCAGAGACACAGCACAACTGCAAAGTTGCTGTGAACATCCCATCCCGCTGCCCAGGGGACTGGCAGCAATCAGCTGAGCACTCAGTCTCTCTAAGGTCTGCAGAAGATAAGGGCTGCAGTTTTTCTCACTAAATCATTTGTAAAAAGAGAGTAAGGACACTTAACCTGTCTGAGTGAGGAGCCACAGTTTGCCTATTCCTTAGGCAATAGAAGCAGTGCCTAGAATTACTTGCCACTATTTTAAGCAAATAGGAAAAAAATAGTCTGTGTATCCAACATCCTGAAGATCAAACCGTGCAATAAACAAAGCAGCAACTCAGGCTGAAGGTAGGAAACAGGCTGGGAGAGAAAGTCTGGCCAGTGCTGATTTGACTGGGGGAGGTGGTTAGTGCTACAGCAAACTACTGGGGAAAGATCTGCAGGACCTAATGAAGCCAGGGCTGATGTGCAACCATTTTCTCATGCCCAGCAAGTGAGAGACTGCCCCAAAACTACTGCAATGCGTTTGGATATAGGATGAACTCATCAGCTGTTTTCTGAAAAGCCTGAGAAGCTGCAAACAATGATTAAGAAAGAAAAATAAACAAGCCAAACAACTGGAAAGACCTTGGATGAGTGTTTCTGTGACTGTTTAAAAGGAGTAAAATGGTCTCCTCTGAACACAGTGTTCCCCCTCATCCCTCACATATGCTCTTTAGTTGATCATTAATTTCTCTAAAAAAGGACAAGCATTCCCCCTGCTTTCTGGTCAGAAGAGGACTGAAATTTCCCCATTTGCTCAGAGAAAGGGATTGGGATCAGAGCTTCTGCTCAGCATTCATTTGCAATTCTGACCTGCTGCTAATTGCATTCCCTGGCCATGCAGTCCCTGCCCAGCCAGCACAGAGTTTAACTCCACCGAAGAAACCCACTTCTTACTGACTGTCACTGGATTCCCTGCGGATTTGGTTTTCTCAGCTCTTCTCAGGATCTGGGAAAGATGTTCACAAGTGATGAGCCCATGGCATAACCTCTCACCAGCCACCAGCTCAGCCGCAGCTGCTGACTGCACACAGTCCCACCCCCTTCCAATTATGAACTGAATTGTGTTAGCAGCACCACACAGTAATTTTACCCTGTGATCAGAGCAGGCTGGGAGCATACACAGAGCCAGCTCTAGAGATTCAGCTAACAAGGGGCACCTCATTAAGTACCTCAGGGAGAGCTTTCAGCTAATGTGTTTTCCTTCACACTCAAGATGGGCCTGGAGCATTCACACTGGCTGCTGAAAGGAGCCCGCTCACAACCACTAACTCATTAAGTGCAGTAACTCAATGACTTGCCATATCTGATGGTCTCTAAATAATTGTGTCCCTTATTGCTCCTTGCTGCTCCCTTAACAAGTTTTCTAGCCATTACTTTGCTGTCATTCTTTCCTCCAATGAAATTACTGGGGGTACTTCTTGTAAGTGCCCCCAGCCTTCCCCCTCTGCTACCCCAGCTGTCAGGCTGCCTACAAGAGAAGCCAGCACTGCTTTGGCAGGGAAGCAGCTCATCCACCACTCTCCAGCATCTTCTCCAATGCCTCCATCCTCCTTACAAGCTCCGCTGTATCGAGGGCATCACATCTTCTCTAACTCCAGGCTTTTACCACCAGCTCGCCCATGGGGAAGCTGATCCCTTAACTATGCCACGGCACTGAATCGCCCTCAAAGAGGGACTGCATCGCTGCACCACAGGACTGCCACTGAAACCGGCGGCAGCGCCAGCATCATCCCTCGGCTCACAGCATCCCTGGGCATAGGAGGTTCACAGGCTCAGCGGGGTGTTTGTCAAGTTTAACTCAATTTTGTGAAGACTGGAGGCAAACTCTCTCCCCATCCCTATCTCACCCAGGAGAAGTCTTCTGTTGGCTCCTCTGCGTGTTTGAATGGGTGCAATTCGATGCTGGGTGGATTGAAAGCGCACTTCTACTTCCCTGTGAGATTTTCTGCTCGCTGCTGGAGCCCTTACAACACCTACTCATCTCAGTGGGAAATGGTATATGCTTCACAGAAAGAGTAAGAAGCCGAAGTACTGAGTATGTGCATTTCTCACACAGTTCTGTGTGCAACTGCAGCTTATTCCTGATTCAATAACATGGTGATCTCAGCTTCTGGAGAGATGGATTAAATCGATGATTAATTTAAAGTAATTTATACCTTTTAACCATTCAAGCATATTTCCCAGGCCTGAGACCTGCAAGCCGCGCTGGATCAATGCCTGGAAATCTATGAGTATTATTTCAGGTGTATTTATCCCCCGTAGCACAGCAACATCCTTGACGCTAAGTTCACCCTTTGGCTCACCCAGAGTGCTGTTTTCTGGCATTTCAGGTCCAGTGTATTCATTTGCTCCCTCCAGGGACCATCCAGCAGGTTTGCGGATGCACAAATGCAGTGTACAGAGAGATGCTTTTCTCATCTAACTTGCCCCTGTGGTTCCTCTGTAGCTGCTCCTGTACAGCCTTAGTCCACTCTCGATAGGGAACCAAGGACCAGTGCCCCCAAGGTCCACAGCTCCCTGCAGGCAAACACTCGAGAGGCTCCTGGAGCAGCCCAGAGGACAACAGGCAGTTTGCAAGCCTTCCCTGTGTTTATCATGCAAAGAGTTTTTGTTGTTTTTTCCTGACCAGGAGATTTTGCTCAGGTCCTGGTGATTACCACACCATCCACGACACAGGAACAGGGATTCCTGCACCAGACAGGCACTGAGAAAAGGTTGTTGTGACTTAGGAAATGAAGAGACATGCCCTTTCCCTCCTACCTCTGCCCTGACTCCCACGTGGCACCTTTGGTATGACACAGTCTCTGCACCTTTCTCACCCCTTCTGCAAAACATGGTTGATTTTGAGCATCTCAGTCTCCCTAGCTCATCTGTTCAGCCATAAATTCTCCTGCTCTGCACCTTGCTCCAAGTCTCCAGCCATGTGAATGACCACAGAAATAGAAATAGCAGCAGAGGGACTGAGTTGACAATGACCCAGTTTTATAGACAACATAAAGTTGACTCTAATACTCCTGAGTGGCAGAAGTGTCCGTGTGGGGAGGGAGTAGCAGAAGACTTGACTGCAGGAGAAATAAAAATTAAAAAATCTAATGCAATAAAATTTTCCCAGATAGCACTTGACTGGCTAGTTATATCACAAGTGGCATGTTTGTTAGAAAGCATTAATAAAACCTGCAGTATAATCCAGAAGGATTCATAGGAAACATTACATAGGAATTTATGGGTTTGCTGCAAAGTTTTATGCTCTCAGTACTGAGGCTCAGTTCTGGAAGACAGACTCTGGGGTAGGCTGAAAGCTCTCCCTGCTCTCCAAAACAGGCAGGAGGAGGAAACTGGGGGGGAGAGAAGCATCTTTTGGGTGGCAGGAGTCTCTGTGCGACTTAGCATTATGCCAGTAAGGTCTCAAGGCATCCGAATTGGCTGCTGGTCCCTCCAAGGCAGAGGGAATTTTCCCACACATTGCTGCAGAGACTCCATGGCCATTGATTCAGATTTTGATCTGGCCTTTTCATTTGCCAGAGCAGAAGCCAAATGGACTTTTGATTTTAGCCCTCCCAACTGTACCCCCAGTCCTTGCGAGAGCAGGAGGCAGGATGGAGGAAGGGCAAGAGCAGAACATGTCTCAGCACAGAGCAGAGATGAACAGACAGAGAAACAAGAGCAGAGTGGGGAGACGCACAAAGGCACATACATGAACAGCACCATGTAAGCCTCACTTTTTAAGAAAACCTGGCCAAAAAATAACTAAGCCCTATTCAGATCCTAGCCAGCTGAACCAAGCAATAGACATGCATCTGCCCAGGCATTTCAGAGCGCTGCTCCTGCAGCACTGCAACTACGGATCTGTGGCAATGAACAGCCAGGGTCAGAGTTACTGTGCTGGGGATGGGGTGTGGGAGAGGTGGTGCTCCAAGCCTCCCTCTCACTGTGCAGAGGGCAGTGGCCACACAGATGCCTGCCCACACCACAGCTGCATCCAGCCCCACGAGGCATCCAGCTGAGATCACTCTGCAGCAAGGTGGAGGGAAGGGAAGGAAGTCAATGTAAAGGATGAAGAAAAATAGCAGCCTCTTATGGAGTCAGCCAAGAATTAAATACCCTGATCTCTCAGAGAAAGTGCCAGCAACCACCTCTTCTGCTTGTTATCATTCCTTTTTCATTTGCTTTTAATTTGCTCAACCAATAATTTGTTAAACAGGTTGCCCAGTAGGTATCATCTCAGAGCTGACTATTATGCAGGTGCTGCTTTTAGCCGGGAGCAGAGAGAAACATACCAACATCAAGACTGGGGATACAGCCAGGAAAGCTGCTGATTTCACTGAGAAAATACTAAACATAAATTGTGTCCTGCTTCCATCCTGTAACACTTTGAGCTCTTTGCAACAGCGGCATTAAAAATCACAATGCAATCAGGACATTACACAGACCAAAGATGAAACACCACAGGATTACAAAGGGACATAGATCACACAGGGGACCCACTTAGGAACCCAGAAGGACTAACCCACATCAGAGAGTCCAAATTTTTCAAGGCAGGGAGCTGTCTCTCTGCTCTGTGTTTGCAGTGCAGCACCGGATACCACAGTTGCTTGAGTGGACATGTGAGTAGCAGAATTAGGCAGAGCTGATCAGAAGTCTTTCAAACCCTTGTTTCACCAAGAAAACCATACAAGGTTTCACCCAAACCATCTCAGGTTCCATGAATCTAAGCTGATTTTCTTGCAAAGATTTCTTGCCTGCTTTCCTCCTAGACCGACCAAGGACTACCACCAGGTCCCACAGCCTGCTGACATACGGATTAAGTATGGCTGAGCTCCCAGCTTTGCAGCAGAGACCTTGGAGCCTTGAGATGGCTACGGAGATCCCACAGAGCCTGGGGCCCATGGCAGCATGCCGGGCCAGAGCCACCGATCCCCAAAGCCTCCTGCAGCTGGTAAAAGAAACCAGAGTCAGCGTAAAACCCACCAACATCCCTGAGCAGCTACCAGGCCTGAGAGTATTGAGAACAAAAACATGACTCTAAACCAAAGTCTTCTATCCTGCAGAAAAATCGGATTTTTTCAGCCTGCTTTAGACACTCAAGGACAGCTACAATCCCCAAACATAAATAACAAAAGCTATTTGGTTGCTTAGATGTTTTGTGATGGGAGGAAAGTGGCATGACTTATACCAGAACAGCCTGCAGTTAATTTGAAAAAGGAATCCACAATAAGGTATTGGCTTCTGACACCTGCTAAAGCCTTATTTGCCCTGCTGAGCACCCATGGACACCCAGCAAACGTTATAGGTTAGACACCCAGTGCCTGAGGGCGATTCATTTGCGTGTGAAGGACACAGATTGACTTCAGGCCAGTTTGCAAAATGACCCCAATCTCCCATTTTCCCGTGTCGTCTTTTGCTTTCTGTAAAATTCCCTTGGGTAGGCAGCACAACCACCAGACAAGCTGTATTTTAGACCCTTCTCAAAACATTCTCTCCAGCTATTTTTGATGCTTTTTGGAGTGGAGCTTTGCAGCTCCAGCACTGCCGGCTCTGACCTCCCAGTGGGTTAATGTCCCCGGTCGCACTGCATGAGGCACTTACACAGGTCTCCTAAGTCCAGCTGAGGACAAATACTGATTCTAGTATGTCAGAAGCAATTTCTGTCAAACACCACACTGTTCAGCTCACCCACAGGTGAACCCACAGAAAACAAAGGAGTAAAGGCAACACATGGTGATCTTCAAGCCCTTTACCCAGACCAGGCTCCTGTAATGTCCCCCATAGCCCAGGTACTGCCAGGTGCAATCCCCAGAGCCTGGCACCCTGCAGATGTATGAGAAACGCTGCTTGTCTACACCCACTCCCTGATTTTCAATGAAGCAAGACAATTTTGTGGCCAGCAGTTCCCATGAGCTCCAGCCAGAGCAACCCCTTTGATTGTAGGTATAGCAGGGGACACGGACAGTTCTGGCATGAGACAAGACTGTTTACCCCAGAACAGCATCCCACCCCATCCTGCCAGACCCAAGTGCTCTCAGAGGCTCATCACCCTTTTGTTCTCGCATGATTTCCTCCTTTCTTCCCCACCTACAGCCTCCTTTAACCCAGCACAGGTCTCCTTCCTCCACTTCACATGTAGTCACCACCATCCTGGGCCTCTGAGGCTGCAAGAGCAGAGCAAGCCTACCTGGGGAAATGTGCCATTAGGGTGCGGAAGACTTTGTAACTGGTTTTGGTGAAGATCTGGCACTAGAAAGCAGAAGAAGATGGAAATGGATATTCATCCAGGAAAGGAGGTTGTAGTGAGGTGGGTGTTGGTCTCTTCTCCCAAGTAGCTAGCGATAGGACAAGAGGAAATGGGCTCAAGCTGCGCCAGGGGAGGTTTAGGCTGGAAATTAGGAAAAATTTCTTTACGGAAAGGGTGGTCAGGCATTGGAACAGGCTGCCCAGAGAGGTGGTGGAGTCACCATCCCTGGAGGCGTTTAAAAAACGGGTAGATGTGGCACTTCGGGATATGGTTTAGTCTGGTCTACCCTTGATTAGTCTAGAGTGGGCTTGGTAGTGTAGGTTAATGGTTGGACTAGATGATCTTAAAGGTCTTTTCCAACCTAGATGATTCTATGATTCTATGATTCTATGATCACCTGCTGTGCTGGACTGTTTGGTCATGGATTCAGGAGGCAGGAACTCTTCCCAAGATTGCAGCTGACACATCCCACCCGGAAAGCTCTGACTTTGCAAGCGATTATTTCAGGATGAAGATGAGCTGCTGTTTCTCTCTCTGTCTTGTGAGAGGAGAGTGACCCAGTGTTTTTCACCCACTCTCCTCCTGTTTTCATCCGTCAGAGGAAGTGAACATCAGCTCTCTGAGGCCAGACAACTTCCACTCAGGTTTCACCACCAACTAATTATTACAAAGGGGTAGGAAATAGAAACCAGCCTGGGATCATACCAGACGTGGGCTAGGAAAATTCTCAAGTTCATCTTCTATGGTTAAGCTGCCTATTACAAGCTGAACAAGAAAGATGATTAAAGATAGTTGTTATTGCAGTTTAGAGCCAACAGAGACAGCTTGTACTGGGAAGCACAACACATTGTGCCTGAGAAAGCCTGCTGTAAGCATTAGATTACATTTGCTCAGAAAAGTATCAGGCTGAAATACAGGAAGACTCAAATCTTTGGGCCACTGAACAGCAGCAAAACAAAGAGAAAGCTGAATGTCATTTGAAATGGGGAAGATTAGGCAGAGAGATAGGGAGTGTAGCTACGCTAAGTCTTTTAGACACTGCTAAAACAGTGCTGCTGTAGGAGGTGAAGCAAGAGGCTGCAGCAGCATAGGATAAGAGGTAGGGTAACAAAAATATTTAGCTATCTGACCCCTTGCTTCTGATAAGCAAGGCCAGCATGCGTGTCCCACATTCAGGTCTTGCAAGCCCACTGTGGTGGGCATGACCACTGTGGTCAGCGCAACTGCATCTGCTCTTCGGGACAGGATCGAGCCCATACAGAAGATGCTGACAGGCAACTTGGATGTGGCACAAAGGAAATCCTTCTGGCCCTTTCTTACATGTTGACATGAAGAGGCTTGCCTTGGATCACACCACAAGGCTTCAGTAGGGCTGAGGACTAAAACTGCTCTTTTTCCAACCATTCTCTCTCACCCATATCATGCTGATAAAGTCTTTGTCCTCATTTTCTCTCTGTAGTAACCATATACCAGCTGAGCATGGATGTAATCTGAATCTGCAGCTTGTAAAGACACATAACAGTTATTGCATCTAGTAGTGTATAAAACTACATGTACTGATCCTATTACTGTACCAAGCTCATGTTGGGGCAGCAGGAAAGGCTTCTCGAAGCTGATCTCCAGTCCCAAAAGCTATGATTTCCACTATTCTTCCTTAAGGTACAAGCTGGGATGCAGCTGGACAGGTTTTCTTAATCTAGTGAGACAAAGATGCAACGCCAATACCAAGGTCAGGCGCTGAAGACAGCAGGCAAACACAAGCGTTGCTGACCTGCACACAGCACACACATCTTCCTTCCTGTATCAGCTTTTGCTAATTTTACAAATGACTTTTTATTAAAGGGAAATTTTATTTCAGGATTTACTAGAACTGGCCCTTCCACTTGTTCCACCTTTTGCGTTAAGTATCACAATGCTCAGAGCAGGTTCTG
Source organism: Pelecanus crispus (assembly GCF_030463565.1). NCBI lineage: Eukaryota > Metazoa > Chordata > Aves > Pelecaniformes > Pelecanidae > Pelecanus > Pelecanus crispus. The sequence goes on along the minus strand of NC_134647.1, from coordinate 70,545,934 downwards.
TAATAGAACTTAAAAGCCTCCAGGCCAATCTGGGAGACAGGTTGTGTTACACAAGTTTTCAAGAAAGTAGGCTGCTAAGCAGAGAGGAAGAATTGCTCATGCTGAAGGAAGGGCAACAGTTGGCTTCTGTCAAGTGAATCTAGCTAGAAATGAGAAGGTCTAGGCCATGGCAGACTGAAGGTGCTCTGCAAATGCTCAGTGCTAAGACAGCCAAGGCAATTGCATCAATACAAGACACAAGCTGGCACAGGTACCCCCGCATTTCCTACCGTCTCCATCCCACGACAGCTTGTTTTGGTAATAAGCCATAAGCAGAAGAGACAATGCTTTCTGCAGCCCCAATAAGAGGGAGACATCCAGAACTCTGCATTATTGTGGGAGTCCTTAACAGCCCACTTGTGTTAAGAGACAGCCCATTCCTCCCACTTACGCTGCCAGCAGCTGCCCTCTCCTAGCCACAGCAAGAGCACTGCAGAATAAAGGACCTTGCCCCTTCAGAGCTGGTGCCTTATTTTAGCTATTAGCGGTGAAGCCCAGGTGACTAGAAAGGAGGAAAAGAGAACAAAACAGCAGTGAGAGCTTTATGAAGGTACCAGAAAACAAAGTGTCAGGAAACCTACGGCAATGCTCCCCAGGAATTGCACTTGGGGTTTGAGCTGAGCAGCAGGGGCTGGAAGGAGGAGAAACAGCAAGCTCAATAAACAGTCCCGCTCATCCCTGAAGCCAGAGGGGTTCTCCACAGTCCAAGACTCCTCCTGGACCATACAGAGGAGCACATCTTTAATACTGACATTGCTTTGTTACAATCAGGGTGAAAAAGCAACAGCCCCATAGTGTTAAGCTATGTGAAGACACAGGCTAAGGTCCTGAAGACTGGATGTCCGACATAAAGCAAGGAGGCAGAGAAAAATTAATTATCCCATTTCCTTGCTTGAAACTGGAGGTAAACTGAGTCACAGAGAAGTTCCCAGGATAGGTGTCTGTGAGCATGGCTCAAGTCAGGGATACCAGAGAAAGCAAACGTGTTTCGTGCATCAAAATCTCCAGGAATCAGTCTGAAGAAGAGGAATATTGCTTTCAGTGACTACATTTTTAAAATACAATAGGTATTTTATTATATTGAAGGAATCACAGCACATTATGTTCTTGCGTTGTGTAGACTTGGCCCCTGTCAGGCCTCCAGCTTCTGTCCAGAAATGAAACAATGGAAAAAATCTGTATTCCTCTCTGGAAATGTTCACACAAACAGCAGCACAACTTTAATTAATATAATTACCACTCATAATATATTTCTGTTCTTACAGCTGTGACAACACAGATGCCTCAAACTATACTGCTGCCTCTCCAATGCAAGCTGGGACATTTTGTCCTCTTTCAGCATGTTAAGCCACCGCCACAAAGTTAGTTCTTCCTTATGGGTTTTCCATGGGAAACTCAGGATGATGGATGATGTGGTGTTTCACAAGAGCTTGTGGTTCCTCATCCCATGTTTAGAAACAGTCTAGGCTAGATCCAGTGAATCCAGTCCTGACTATGCTGCTGAGAAGCCCTAAGCTGGTTCCAGCTCCCTGAAGCAGACAAGCAGGTGCCATAGTCTGCATCCCTGAAGAAGGCAGCAAGAAACCCTGAGCTGGGCTTCTAGCTGGAAAGACTGAGATGTGCTATCAGGCAAGTTCATGAATTACTAGACAGCAGGAAGGGATGTCTATCACGGCTGGAGGAGAGAGATTGATTTTTACAAGCAAGTTAGACACCGAAGGAAAGGGTGGTATTAATCCTATTTTTCACTCCCCCTTTTTAAAATGCTTTGCTATGGTCTGTGTTTTTTTCAGTCTGTGGCTGAACTAGATACCTAATGCACCTGAGGTAAGCAGGTTTTTCTGGAGGTGGGGGCTTTACATATATTTGTTTGAGAGAAGGATTCAAAAAGTGGCAGGGGACGATGGATAAGAAATGATGTGGGAAGAGTGGAGCGAGAGGCATCCCCCAGACCTTCCCCTCTCACCCCTTTGTTACCAGCAGGCTCACAACCGTGCCCTTTGTGCTGCAGGATGCAAATTTGGGATTGGTGGTAGCTCTGGAACAAATTCTGAAAAGAGACCAAGGATGCAGACTGAAAGACAACATGGATATGCATCCGATGGGCAAGAATCAAAAAGACCTGTTATCCCTGTAAAGTACAAAGGCACACAGCAGCAATCATTAACTGCAGTCAAGTGTATTATCTCTTCATGTGCTCTTCTCCTGCGGACCTGATAATTTGACTCATCCTACACCTTAAAAGATCCGATAGCTGGGAGATGCAGCAAGTGAGATCTCGCACCACAAGACATCATTAGTCTGAATACATCTACTCAAGGCTGTTTATTTTTCTCCAATACAAAGCAGAAACATTTGAAACCTTGATGTACAGTCATGAGAACAACTGAACAAGAGAGCCTAGCAAATCTGACAGTTACCCTCTTTTGCGCACTTCTTTGCTAATTAATGACTGCTGATGTTATGTGACAATTCTCCCCCTCATTAGCAATTACTTATTAGCCATACAACTCCAGTCCACGCACATCCTCTGCACTGATGCCCTGTGAGGCCCTGGCTGTTTCCTTTCCCAAGGCAGCAAATACACCTCTCAGCCCCACTAGCCCCCAGACCAGACTTTTTTCATCATCTTCCTGGTCTTTTTTTGTGTTTTAAGAAAGAAACTGAAATGAAGATGAGATTGTTTCTACAAAGAGATGGTGGCAGCAGCTCTGAAGCTCTTATGAATTACAAAAAGTCGAAGAGGATAAGCCTGCTGAGTGGAAACAGGGAGATATCACTTGCTGTCATCAGAGGACCTCCTGGGAAGAGCTGAACCCTGAGTGTCCCAAAAATTAAGAGTGTAAATTGATATGTGCTTCTTCGCTTCACAGAATCTGTGTGTCATATGAGGCAGGGGTAGCTGTTTCCATGGCAACTAATCTAATCTTTATTTTAATTTTTGCTGTAGTCAGATAACAACAGATAGGAAATAGCCATGCTCAGAATTAGAGCAATTGTATGTGTGAACACATGCACAGAAAACACACATAATTGCATACCTGGCTGTACCTAAATGTAAAAAAAAAAAAAAGTTTTTATATGGGAAATAAACTTCTCAAGGAAATAGAACCAAATTGGACTCAATCTCAGAGACGCACAAAACAGCTCTATATGCAGCCATTATGTTGAGTGTAACTGAGCCTATCACCATCCTAGCAGAAAGGACAGTGTACAACTTCAATGCCTTGCATTTGGAGAAGTACCTTATCCCATCCCAAACTGCCTGTCAGCTCATTCTCCCTCCCATGAAGACTTCTTCTGGAGAAGAAACACAGGGACATATTGGCCATGTCCTAATACAAAAGCCCTGATATCATCCCAAAAAACATAGTCCAGGCAACAATATGCCCTCAACACAGTATCATCACCATCCCAGTGTCATACATCTCAGGAAGGGAAATGCTTGAAATCTTCCTTTCTTGACTCACCACATGGCTGGCAACCAATGCTGCCTATCCTCAGGCAGGGAGACAAACACAAAGTGCAAATAGGCCAAAACCAGGAACCCCAAGTCTGAAAACCCTCAAATTCCAGGCGTCAAAATGCTTGCATCTCTGAGCAGGGAAGTGTGCAGTACCTGAGGCACAAAATCCCTCACAGATAGAGCTGGCGTGCCAGACATTCCTTAATGCCAGATGGCAGACATGGACAGAAGAAAAACCTTACGCACATTCACAGTGATTCAGGTACCTTGGTGGTCACCAGTCATCACCACAGTCTTCCAAATATGGCAAGCCAGATCTTCTCCTGCTCTGAAATGGGATAGTTCTCATGACATCATCAAAAAAGCTAAACTGGATTACATCAACTTTGTTCCTTCAAAGGATCCTATCACCACAGACTCTTTTCAGGTTGGGGATTTTCTTGTTTTCTTTTACCTAGACAGCAGGATTTTCTGTGAAGAGGTCACAGCCAGAACACCAAACTCTGATGCTGCTGCTATCAACGCAAATCCAGAAGAGAGCTTGCAAACTTACAGCTTAAGGAGACAGCACACAGCAAAACTCATCACCTACAGGACCTACCCTGAAACATCCAGAATCAAGAAGAACAACTTCAGCTAAAATTCAGCCTGTCTTCTGAGCCATGAGACTGTACAAGTGTTGTGTTATGTGTGAATCAGACAGGAAGGAAACATGGAATAGCAAGTCGTCCTTAAGTTTTATAAAGACAACAAACATCTCTGCCTTTTGATGACTGCACAGCATGCCTCCAGTTCATGAAGTTTTTAAGCTGCTGATTGCTGAAGGCTGGGGGTTATGGGCAGGGAAAGTATTCTAATTACTTCAGCATCTTCTCCTAGCCACTGACAGAAACAGGATGCAGAGTTAGACAGGATTTAGCTTGACCCAAAACAGCCCTTCTAATTTGCAGCAAGAAGCCAAGATGTTCCAACCTCCAATTTAGAGGATCATGGGATTATCAGCCCTTCCCTTCAGCTATTACCAAACTAGACCCCTACCTTGAGTGACGGATCTCTTGTTAACACAGGAGGAAACAAGCCAGGATTACAGAATAACAGGTTCCCTAAAGGTGAAGTTCTGCTTTGAAGTAGTGACTTAATTTGGGCAGATGAAATAGGTGTTTAGAGAGAGATGGATGTTTGTGCCTGGAACAAGAACAAGCAGAGGAAGCAGCTCAGTAAATGATATATTTTTAGGTATTTTTAGTAATGTAATGCAGCAGTAAGAGGAAAACAAAGAAGGAAGAGCAAGAAACAACAAAAATCAGTTCAGCTTCAACCAAATACAATGGGATCACACCAGTGCATCAAAGTGGGCTTCTGGCCATCACCTTTACAGGCTAGAATAAATCCATTCCTATGATCCTGCTGTCCAACAGAATGCCTAAGCCCAGTGTGGGGCTGAACACACCCCATCCCAAGGGATTTTAATCACATGCCACCAAGACAGATCTCTCTTCGTCCGTCTGCTCCTGGCTATTGCTGGGAAACCTCCCATCACCTCTAACTGAAAAAACAACAGCTGCAATTAATAACATGCAGACACTCTCAATTGCTCATCTTGGCAGCCATCTGGCTTCATATCACATATATCCCTGCTATGCAAAACAAAAGGGTATTTTATCTCCTGCCACAAATAGCTGAAGGATGGACTAAGAAACAAGCAAGACTGATATGAAACAGAAGATAGATTATAAACAAGCCAGAGGCAGAGAGAAGGGTGCTCAGCAATACAGCCGTGCAAACGAAAGGGGAGCCACCTTTCAGAAGCAACAACTGCGAGTTTGCATTCCCTGAGGACCCATTTTGAGCAATGCTCCATGAGATCTCAGGCATTCCTTTTATCTGTTTTCCTTTGTTTTTCTACCATCATCATTTTTGTTCATCTCAATTTCCTTTCTCCAGGCTTTGAGTGCAAACAAACATAACAAGTCAGATCTTTAACCATTCTAATTTGGTGCAGTTCCCTGGATGTCCATATAGCTAGGCTGATTTAATTCAGCCTTGTGTCTTCAAAGGATCCTTTAACAGAAATTACAGGCCAGATGAGTGGGATTTTAATTTCCAATTAAACCACCTTTGCTCAATTCAGAAGTGCCAAATTTTGCCCAGGTCTGCCATTCAGCTCAGTATTCTGCATTTTGTGTAAATGCTGGCAACACAACAGTAAAGAAATTAGAAAGCACACTTCCTGGGATCAGGACAATCTCTTGGAGCCATGTTTGTACAGCACCTAGCATAATAGAGACCTTTGCCATATGTGAGGTTTTTAGATGCACGTTTTTTAAGTCAATATTTGAGATAAGAGTCTCTATCGCATTAAGCATCCCATCCCACATCCACTGCTGAGAATTTGGCCCCAAGACCTATGATGAGTATCTCCCCTGCATTGCAGAAAACATCACACAGTTAAGATAACAATGTTGAACGCGGATGCAGCACTTGGTGTAATTTTAGTTCAGCTGCAGAATTTCACTGGGCAGGGATTCAAGATGAGAGTTCTGGTCTCAGGCAAGCTGCAGGCTTGCAGGAGGACTTGTCTGAGCCACATCAGCTTCTCAAGCCTCTGTTTCCTCATCCCTGAAAGGTGAGTGACATTGATATCTCTGGATGAAAAGCTCTATTTATTACATTTTCTCATCTCTTGGCTGTTCTCTTCATGAACACAGATCTTTGCTTCAAAAACTAAAGCATTGACGTTGTTTGCCTTTTCCCTACCACTAAACTGCTGCTTAACAAGAAAACGGCTATTTGTTAAGCACATATGTTAAGAACACCACCATTATTAGATATCCAGGCAGCTCCCAAAGGGATTTGCAGTCAAATCCTTAAGGGATGGAAGCCTGTTGGATATCCAGCATCTTGGTAGGTGTGTGTCTTTGGTGGGAGATAACCATCTATTCCCAAGCCTTTGTTTCTGTTCATGCTTTGCCAGCTCCCATGTTCTATGGCAACAGGACAAAATGCTAACGCTTCCACTTCTGCCTAGGGTGATAAAAGCTTTCAGCACCGATCTAACACAAAACCAAAGAGCATTTGCTACTGACATGATGTTCATGTATTATTCTTTGACAGTACTTCAGCTGCATATTTAGCACCTACCACCAACACGAGATTCATACCGAGTTTAGGGACCTGCTCCCAGCGCATCATTTAGGCTAACATGAAGTGGGCCCAGGACATGATCTGACCATCCTTACCTTATGCATGTGGGGACACATTACTTTATCCAGGTCCCTGCTTCTCATCCAGCTTGCGTTTCTGCCTGATTCACAAGCTACCACAGTTATTGTCCTGCAAAGGAGATGAGAGACCTTGCAAATGTCCTCACTTGCTTGGAGGTCAAGTGGGACTCTTTAGGCACCCAGAGCTGCTGAGTGCAGCTCTGGTAAGCAGAGGTGCAGATCCAGGAAAGAACAAACACAAGGAGGGCCAAGGACTAAATGTTCATCTGAAACATGTCAGTGTGAATCTTGATCTGAACAAACTCAAGCCAATATGATCTTAATGCTATTTTAAAGGGGATTAAGCAATGTGTAAAAAGGCATCGCATACATATATTTATTCTTTTAAATCCCATCTGTGTCACATAAAACATTCAGATTTAAAAAAAAAAAAAGTTGACAAATTAAAAAACCCACTCTCTATACAAACCTTTATTCACGTAAACGGAAAGAAGCAGAACTGCCAACAGATACACCTACACCATACTGAATTACTGCAACTATGTCTCTCAGGTAAATTAACATCCTTTCTCCCATACAGCTTTCCTGCTTGAAGATATTGAGACAAAATGAGGTTGCAACGAGATTTCTATTATCATCATTACCTTCCGTGCACGCTTCACTTTCATACTTTGTTTTTCCGTGCAGGGCTTGGGTTTCTTTCATTCTGTTTATTTTTATTTCCTTGCCCACTTAAGTTAAGACAACAACATTTTGTTCTGTATTTCCATGGCTATTCCATGGTGATTTGTTAACGATGTGGGGTTTGCAGTCAAATGACGGGAAAGATAAAAAGTTGGCAAGCTGCTTCCCTCATTAGGGAACACAGCTCTCAAGTGTTCAAGTGCCAGCCTATTAGCTGAATTATTCAACAGAAGAAAAAATTCATGAATAATAATAATAATAATGATAATAATAAAAGCTACAATGAGAGTGGGGAGGGAAGGAAAGCTTATTGATTTTGGTGCTGTTGGAAAAGTTTGGCAGCATTCCTTGAAACTCAGCTGTGGGATTAAGCCCATCTAAGGAACGCAGGCAAGGCTGAATGGCTGCACAGAAGCAGACAGAAGCTGGCATTCATAATTCGGATATTGGACTGTATTGTTGCTGTCTTGAAGCGATAATGAAGAAGCCCAAGGGGGGAATATTTCCAAAACCATAATGTAAGGGATCTGTTTATGTGCAGTTTGTGAGTAACTGGTGGTGTTGGAGATCTTCCATATCCAGCCACAGGCTTTAAGCATTGAAACAACTCACCATGAGGATCCACGGTAATAGTTTGTGTGTGTTCTTATTGTGTAATAAATACCGTATAATTCAGAAGAGCTTAGCCACCCATGAGAGAGGAGTTCATTGCCTCGCACGTGCCAATGGCAAGAGGAGCTGCCTTGTGGCAGCCTGTGCCCTTACAGCTATGAACTGGGCCAAAAACTCTGATGGGCAAGTCAGGATTGTCTCACTTCCATTCTCATGCAATCTGAAAAGGGAAAGTGCTTGATTAAGGCACAAAATTAAGCAGGCTGGTCAAAACCTTGAGGATCCTCATATTGCTGAGGAGCTGCATGCGAGTTGGGCAAAACCAGGATCTCAATCTTAACTCCTGAGGGAGATGACCAAGGACACAGCCTCTGGTGAGAGATATCATCCACCTGAGAGGTACAACAGAGTTGGTATCTTGGATACACCTGAAGATTATGGAACAAACTCCTCCACTGGAGAAGTCAGTATGCAGACTGGACTGCAGAGGAGAGCATGGACAACTGTCCATACTCCAGAAGCAGCATGGGCAGGGAAGGAGAAGGGTGTTATTTGAAGGGTTCAGAAACAGGGACCATGTGATTTAGGTAACACCTGGTAATCAAAAGTAGAAGAAATTTGGACTGGTCAGGCTTGGACTCAGAAATGGGGAAGAAAACAGAAAAAAAACCACACATGAGATCTCTACTTTTTCTTACAGCTGTATATTTTCTGTGCTAAAGCAAAAGGCAATGAGTTTTATGAAACTTCACAAGCTATAGGGATCTGCTTATTTTAATTGTCATGTGATGTTAGGAAGATAAAACCTGAATCTGGAGATCTGGGAAGCATGTCCTTTAACTACTGCAGGGACTGAAAGAGCAGTGCTGCTTATGCAGCAGGGTACCACCCATGCATTCATTCCCAGGCAGGTTCTTTTTTTCCACCCAGAAACACTGTACAAGTAGATTTTGTACATTTTTGTGAAGAGATAGGAAGAGATTTGTTAATACATACATCTTGTGTAAAACTTCAGTGATGTTATCCCCTGAGAGGGATCGGCAGAGAAGCCAGAATTTTTATGCCACGGTCGTGCTGACAGGAGAGGATCTAACAAATGAGGAGAAAGCAGCAACAATGGAATTCACCAGGCAATTAAATAATTTTTACTTGATGACCCAAACAGAAAGAGAAGTCAGGCAGTGAGATCTGCTGATAACACTGAGCCATCACTTAGAAGAGGACCAAAATATCACAAGCATGATGCTGAGCACCTCAGTAACATAACAGGGCTGAAATTTAATAGGAGACAGAAATGTCATTAGGGAGCAATTAGAATTTTTGCTGTAAGAATGAAGTCTCAACCTCTGGTCTGTCATTCCCAGAGGAGAGGAAAGGACTGGGTATGCAGAAGCAAGTTAGTGGCTGCAAATACCAAGACACCAGAGAAATCTCAACATAATCGGGTGAGAGATTTCTGGGGAGCAGGGAAGCATCAGTGCTAGCATGTTAGACAGTGACATGCCTTAGTGCACACAGCTGGAGTCAGAATGGAGCAGGGGGTTTCCCACCCAAAGGGCTCAGTGTATTTACCTGGACATGCAAAGGCTGAGAAGGAATGTGAATACAAGGCATAATGTTTAGAAAAGTAGAGATATTTACTTTGGAAGATGAGGTCATTGCATGAACTAAGGGGTAGAGAGTGGCTACAGATGTGTTCAGATGTTCCCTTCAGGGTCTCCTCCAGCCTTCACAACAGCCCAGACCTCACGGCATCCATACATGGCTTTGAAGGTGGGAAAGGCAAGTAGTTCTGACTTCCAGCAGGCAAATTGAGCTAGATGGCTTACATCGCTTCCAGCCCCAAGAAGAGCTCCAGGGAAGCCATGAGACACAGGCTGAACAGATGGAGCAACTCTTCCTGGAGCAGCTCCAGTGCCAGCTTAGCATCTTCCCCAGAGACCCCCTAGATTCATCATCTTTTGGGATAATGTATGTGGAGGGAAAGCACAAAACCAAAATACTATCAGGATCACTTTCAGATGACAGTGTCTGGTGTACATTTGCAATTCCACAGTGAGGATAGCCGATGTATCTGTATTGAGAGGACCAGTACAAATTGCCATCTGATTTCCTAAAAATCCCACCACCATTGCAGTTTTTTATAATCAAAAGCAAATAGTCCAAAATGGCTTCAAATACTTGGATGACACTTTGGCAATTTTTTCCACCATATCAAGAAGGCAGGGGAGAAAAACTATCTATTAGTCTTGAGGCACATTGGGCTTTGTCATTGCTTAAGGCAAAGGCCTTGCTGTTCCACAGACCTCAGGCAATGCTTTTGGTATTAGGAAGCATGCTGACATGGTCCAACAAACGGTAATTAATCAGAAGCCAGTGTAATTGAACACTCCCACTGCTGCTCAATTAATCTGATCACTTCCCTTATAAATTCAGAATTGCAGCCCGTGACTGCAGCAGACCTTATTTATATGCCAGAGAGGCTTCCAGTTCTGAAAGATTCACAGGTGTCTGGGACAGAGCAGGACAGAGACAAAGCTGGTTATAAAACAAAGCACTCGGCAAAGCTGCCTCTTTCCTTCCCCCAAACACTCAGTTCCACAAGAGGCAGGAGGAGAGAAACAGTGCAGGAGAGGAGGGAAACGCTAAGAAATTAAACCTGCCAAAGACAGCAAGAGAAAAAAGGCACTGATTAAAAATGGGGGGAAAAAAAGGAAAAGAAAAAGGAATTTCAGTGAGATCTCTCTCCATTCTGGATATAGGATGTTTGCAAATGACTTCATACCCTTTTCCACTCTTTTTCCCCACTTTGAAAGGTTCCTTTGTTATGCCATTCATTTTTCCCCAAAGTTGCAGGCTGTTACATTAATGAATTATTAATTTTACAACACCATAGCAATTGCCAGCCCTGAAATTCAGAGACAGACAGGAATATGCCTGAGTTTCTAGGGCGAGGGAGAGGTAATGTGGACCGTTCTCTGCTCGCAGCAGGGGCTGGTAGGGAGAGCTGGGACTGTGCGGTGGGTTTAGGATCAGACAGACCGTTCTGCATTTCCATCCCAAGCCCTAGGGCTGTGTTCAAGCTGCTAGTACAGATATCACTGCTGGCTTTCTGCGATGCAACTGCACGGGGAAATCAGATGCTCCAGTAGCGCATTTGGCATGAATAGTGGGACGAAGGGTTGCAGAGCTGCTCAAGCAGTTTAGACCTAAAATGAAAAGAAATGGAATGGCCAAACCTCAGAGGGCCCTCATGGTATCTTCCCGCAGGAGATGGAGCCTGTCCAATTTTCAAGTAAAACTTGAAGTAAACTGCTCAGAACACGGGGAAGTATTACAGACGCTCCTTCCTGCATTGCAACGAAGCTGAGAGCAAGTGCAGAGATGAGAGGGACAGCGCTCTGCTCTGGTGAAACACCATGAAAATGGCTTTGCAGGGCATGATAGCACTGTGAGACAGTTTAAGGCAGGACATGAGGAAAGCTGCATCCAGCTGCTGCTGGGAATACACATGGGAGATAAAGGGGATTTTCCTCAGCCAGGGGTGACACGATCCTTTCACAAAACATGGCAAAGAGCATGTTCTGGATGGCATCCCCCACTTAGCTCGGAGAGCATTGGCAGTCTGCTGTAAACAGCCTGAAAGTACCCCAAACTAGTGTAGAGCAGCAAGGATATGCCACAGCTCAATATAAGAGGAAACCAGCCAGTGTGGGACCAACACTTGCTGAAGTCAGTTGGAAGCTTTGTACCAGAGCTCAGTGCTTAGGATGGGCATGGAAGGCATTTGCTCCACAAAAGGCTTTCATGGCAGGGATACACATTTTTCTCTGAAAACAGCATGTCCCCATGGATAATGTCACACAGAACAAAACACAATACTCACTTGCAACGTATCAAAAGGAGTTCATCCCTGGATCATCCCAACAGTGCTGAGTGCAGCCGTTTCTGCCCACCCTTCTCCAGCATCACTTGTTTTCTCAGCCCAGTGCAACCTCTCGCTTTCATTCAGCTTCCCTCTGCTAGAGGAGAAAAGCCAACCTGCTTCATTCACCATCACCAGAAGCAACCAGATTGTTGCTGTCACCAACAAAAGCTCCCGGCAAAGCTGATGCCAAGCAGGACCATCCACACAGGTGTCCAACAAACAGCTATTTCCGCTCATCACAAAAGAACATTGCAGCTCCTGCATCCCCAAAGCTAGCAGGTAGTACCCGCAAAAGCAATTCTAATTTCTAACACAAAACAGCAGGCACAGCAACCACAAAACAGCCTAGTGCACCAGTCAAGTCAGCTGCAATTAAGCCATGCAAAAAATTACTAGAGAGAGACATAGATATACCTTTTAATTGCCTTCAGTAACTCTTTTAAAGCTGGAACAGTTTATATTGGGATTGTTCCTGTAACCCAGCTCTCTTGACTGAAGAGGACAGGGACTTGACCCTTCCCATGTTCCCAATTCACCAACCTGTGTCTCAGTCTGTGTCCGCTCTCCTCCTATACGTAGCTCCGCGAGTTCTTTCTCCGTTTCATTTCACAGCAGTCTGTAGAGGCCATGGCAGTCTGCGGGAGCACCCCCTGGCTAAGCAAGCTGATCTAAGGCTGCTGCAAGGGCAACACCTGAATGAAGAATAGGGTGAAACTAGGTAATAAAAAAAGGAGCAGGAAATAAATGAGGCAACTCTGCTTTCCCCACAAGCAGCCTGGAGCTGGGTGCAGGCATTATGATTCTCAAGACCGCTAACCAGAAAACGTCTTTGAAGTCCAGAGAGTGATGATTTAGGGTAAGGGAACAGTGTGAGAGACAAGATCCACCAACCCCTCCACACACACAGTGCTGTCTAATAACAGGCCACAGGATGCTGACCTGATGTAGCGCCAGGTTAGGTCCTGAGCTTTGCTCTGGGTCAAACAGAAAGCATAAACAGAAAGCATCAGACTCCAAGCTCCTCTGCACCCTCTGCCATGCAGAGGCCTTGCCCTTGCCCTGCTTCTCGCTTAGCAAAATATTTCAGGAGGCCCCATTCCCTTTTCCCTCCCACTCCAGACTGAATCAGAGCAAAGTTGCTGAACTGGGGCTGCTTGTCACCCTGCCAAACTTTGCTAACCAATCTCGGTGCAAAAGCCGCTGTGACAGGCAGCGACAGAAAACCTAGCGTCAAATTAATCAGCTGGAAGGGACCCAGCAAAACACTGGTACTCTGTCTCATAACCACTGGATGAGTCAACTCTCCCCATCCTCGATATTACAGATGTTGGACTGAGTGCAGAGTCTGATTCCCTGAACCAGCCCATGCCAGCCAGTCCCCACAAAATAATCTAAGGATGAAGCATTTTTTTAGGGTTCTTTTCCCATTGGAAAGGAATTTTTGACTCAGTGACACCTCCCTCCAGACTTGCAACAGATTTTTTGCAAACAATGCCAGTGAAATGCCACCATCACTTTTACAACTTTTTTTTTGTTTTCTTCCCAGAGAAGTGCATTTCTGTGCTTGGAGATTTTTAAATGCACTGATTGAATCTGGCAGGGGTAACCAAACACACACATCGCATGGGAAACAACGAAGGAGGGAAGGAAGGGTACAAGCAAATATTTCTTCAGGATTGTCAGGCCTTTCAGTTACCATGGCAGTATGTTTCCATGGAAGCCAAATTTGAAGCCTGTTGCTGCCACAGGAGTGGCCCAAATAAAATTATTAGTTTTGAAAATTAACCAAGCTTCTCTCTATCTTGAAAGCCAGCCCACCCACAGCCCTCAAAAAAATAACAGCATCTTTCCATCCCCGGTAAAGGATTCAGTAAGCACGTGGGGAAGGAAGAGAGAGCAGAAGAAAATACTACACAATGAAAAACAGTAGCTTCCTTTTATGCAACCAACAATGCAGAAATCGCACTGGTAAGCACAAGGCTGAATGCACTTTATGAAATATTGCACATAAAGGTCAGTAAAATCCTACAGAGCATCCTGTGCCACCAGCTCCTGAGGGGACAAAACGGGGTACTTTAAGACTAGTGCTGTTTGGTTGCCATTTGTTTGGAATTACCCCCCCTTAATCATGCTGATGCCTACCCCTTGGTTTGCTCGCCCACCTCCCAGGAAAAGCTTGGGGCAGGGAAGAATTTTCCTGGGAGCCACCTTAGTCAACAGTAAAAATCAGCTTAGCTGCTCTCCTTGCTGGTCAGAACATATTTCTGAATTCTCAAAAGTCATCTTTTGCCTTACGCACCCCATTTTCCGACCAGAAAGATATTTTCTGCAGCCCCTTTAATGACCCAGAAGCCAGGGAACCCACATAAGCTGCCTGGTCTACTTTATCACCAGTAACTGAAAAAGCGTGGCACAGATTCAGCCCTTTCTGAAGCGGAGATGGTGGGATTCAGCGATGAAGCGGAGTCGTGTTCTACAGGCTGCCTGAACACGAGACGTTCAGACAACAAGAGCAAACCCAGCACTACTTCAAAAGGACAGATCACAAAATCTCCGGATTAGTGACTTCCCACCCAGAAACAAGTGCCTCTTCCCCACTGACATGAAAAAAGCATTATGAAGGCCTACCAAATTAGGCCCTCTGGGGATAAAACACCTAAAGAAAGCTGAACCCTCCGTGAAAGATAAAGATCAGAGGGAAAGAGACACCTGTGATGAGAGACTGTTGGACCATCAGCTGAACCTGACTTCTCATTTTGAGGCAAAGGCAGATCTAAGACCTGTATCACCGAAACATTGCTCTTGTACCACTGCTATGAGGTCTCCTGTGCTCTCTGCTACCTCTCTTGCCCAGGAGGAAAAGGGAAGAAGCAGATGGTTTTAAAGCACAGTTCAAACAAAAGCACTTGATCTGAATATGGCAGGAGGATTTCCTTTGAAAGGAAGGCGAGTACAAATACAGGGCCTGCCACATGGTTTGGGATCCCTGCTCTCTTCAGACTTCACTGGAAAAGGAACGAAAACGCGCTGTGTTTGTCACAGATGGACTGATCTGATTATGCCAGGCACAAGCCTCACAGGGCACTGGGGAGTGCTGCATCCCACCTCCCTGGCAAAACACCCTTTCCCACCCAAACTCCATTATAAACTCTTAGCCATAGTCCTCCAAAGAAACTTAAAAATTACTCTGCAAGAGGCAGTCAAAACTAGACTACACTTGTGAGCAGAACAACTGGCTTAAATCAACGCCTCTTCCCTGTTTGGGGAGGTTGTCTCAGTTCCTAGCATGACACAGCTCTGGCATCTACTGCTGCTTGCCTTCCTCTCTGCCAGAGGTTACTGCCTTGCAGAAGAAGGAAAAGCATGTCCAGATTTTAGCTCTTCAGTGAAAAGCCTGACATCACAGCTTCAGGTCCTGAACAGGTAAGTTTGCAAGCAGGTACCAGTGGGGAGCAAGGATGCTCCAATACAGGTCACATGTGGAGGTGGCTGCTGGCAGCATCTCCAAGGCAGCCGAGAGCACCACAAGAGCCAGGTGGGGCCCTGAGCCATCAGCTGAAGGGCTTGTCATAACCATCATGCAAAGTTTAACCATTTAATGCCAGTCCTGCTGGGCACTTCCAATGTTTCACACACCAGTGCTTAAAATCCTTTGCACTGCACACACCCAACAGCTGAAGCGTTCTCATGCAGGAGAAGGCTTCAAGCCCAGGGGAGTACTTGCTCACCTAGACAGCAGTTCCACTAGCCAAAGGTAATGGCATGAATATCTCTGAATTAAGGTTTTCTTTGGACATTCCACGTTCTCTTCTCAAGCTTTCTTTTGTAAAGGGAAAGCAAATTTGGCTAGCAAGCCAGCTTCGTCCTTGCTGTGCAGAAGACACATGCATTGGATTCACTTTCCATGCTGGGTTTTGGGGAGAGAGAGAAGGAGGCAAGGACTGACTGTCCAGACCAATAGTTCACCCAAGAACACGGAACAGCAGCTTTGGTCTTCACTCCACTAACGTGCTCTCTGGGTCTACCTCTACCACCAGCGAAAAGCAGCAGGTGCAGAGCAAAGTCTGCAAAGGACCACTTACCAATGCTTGAACAAATCTACCAGACCCCGCCATCCTGGGGCAAGCAGCACTGTTAATGTCCCCTTTTCACACTTCCATGCTAATGCTGCTGCTTAGACTTCTGGAGTCTGAAAAGCTTCAGGGCTCTATCCAAGAGGAGTATTTTGCATCGCACCACCACTCCTGGCCAAACTTCAGGATTTCTGCTTCATACACAAATCAAAGGGAAGAACATGAAATGTAACAGTTCAGGTAAGTTCCTGAACTCACTGGCCCTTCAGTTATCTGATCTCTTATGAAGGTCAAAAGGATCACAGGATCCCTTCCAGCCCTCCCTGTGCAGTCATATCCTCATTTTACCTCAAGAAAACTGAGATCACAGCAACCTCCAGAGACTGATAAAGCAATACAGCCATAGAAGGAGGTATGCTTGGTCTTCAGAGATTTAAATTGTCTTAAATCCAATGTCACACAGAGAAGTAAGGAATTAAGTCATTCTCTATTTTTCTACGTCACCAAAAATCAAGAGGAAAAAACCACACAGAACTGCCAAATGTGTTAAATACATAACTTAAAGCATTTTAATAAAAACAAAGCAAAATACATTTCATAATCCGTCCACTGGCACAATGTATAAAATCTTTTAAATAACAACTTTAATATTAGTCACAAAATACAGCATGTTGTATAAAAATAGCTGTATGCACACTGTTAAAAGATAACATAAAACCGCTCCGAATAGGCCATGCAAAGACATTCAGCTTTGACCTTTCAACTTCCAAGCACTTGTTGGATTTGCTACTTTATTCCTTCTCATTCTGCTTGGGAGGGTTCTGTGCTGGCACTTGGGAGCCTCCTCCTCCCCCTCTCCACCCCGCACACAATGCCCTGGCAAAGGTTTTCAGAAATGGCTGGCAAGCATGCATCATGTCGTGCATCTTAGTGGCCCAATTTTCACAGCTTACATTTCAGAAAGTGCTCAATATCCACGTCCTTCTCCATGGACACTTCACCTTGGTCACACAAAATCTTCAGAGTTTCAGCCAGTACCCTTTCAAATTACTCCTGACCCCTGGTGCATCACAGTACTAAAACTGGAAGCGAAAATCTAGACACCCAGACTGAGATCACTGCAGGAGGCAGAATGCAACAGCCACAGCACCATTTTTGCACTGACGTACCTCTGCATTTGATAATCCTAAATTATTCACACACCAAAATTCACTGAAGCCTGTCCATTCACATGAAGAACTCCAGGTAACACACAGAAAAGGACCCGGAGAAATAGGAGTTTACAGAAAGGAAGGTATAACTGAGGATAGCATTAATATAGAAAAAAAAAAAAAAAGATACTAAATATAAACTGTTATATAAGCAGTCTGTTATACTGTGGTTATCAGACTTAAGAACGTAACTGCTAGAGAAGGGGACACACTGGACACACACAAAAAAAAAGATGACATGGAGTACATTTTAGTTAAGAACAAAAAGATGTCAGATAGAGAAATAACACACCCACATCTGTCATCGCACACGCTGACATACAAACTGTCAACAGGATAAAAAAAGCAACCCTGTCCTCTTCATCTCTACAAGCCTGAGCGATCCTTGCACCTTTACAGTAACATCCTCATATAATTTAAGCCCAATGAAGGTAATGGAGACAGAGATCCATGCAGTCATCATCTTTGTTTCCTGAGTCTACAGAAAGAGAGAAGGGCACTGCTGGTTGAAAACAGTCCCTGCTACTGACACTAGCAGCAGCACCTTGCAAGTTGTGCCATCAAGGAGATCAGCCATATTCAGGGAGAGACTTGATGCTCTGCTGGGCAAAGCAAGAAAGTAGCTTTTTTCTGATGTTTTCAAGTCCCCTTTTTAAAGCATGCTCTTCTAAGAAGAAAATAAGGAAAGCTTAGTGATTTACCACCTCAGATAATACAGCAGCAAATCCATCTTCTCCAGTTTAAAAAGATCCATTAAATTACCTTTAGTGCACCAGATCTGACAGGCAAAAAACACTCCCATAAAAAGCTGTCCCCTTAAAGTTACAAGTCACATCACAAG
Source organism: Pelecanus crispus (assembly GCF_030463565.1). Classification (NCBI taxonomy): domain Eukaryota; kingdom Metazoa; phylum Chordata; class Aves; order Pelecaniformes; family Pelecanidae; genus Pelecanus; species Pelecanus crispus. The sequence continues at coordinate 70,527,856 of NC_134647.1, read as the reverse complement.
AGCAAGCTTTTAATCAAAGTATCAGAAGCAGAGCATCTTTTATCAGCGCTGAAAATCCAAATAAGAACACAGGCTGATCTTGCCAATCCATAGCAGGAAAGAAGTTTAAAAGGCTTTATGGGGAACTGGCTGAAAGTCACTGTTTTTGGTGGCGTGCGTCATTGCTCTGCGCTTGGCGAGGCGCGACTTGGACGGAGGGGAAAGCTTCATGGAGCACACAGCATGGGCAACGTTCTCCTGCTCTGCACTGAGTTCATTCTCGTGCTGAGACAACTGGCGGTTAAGGGCTATAGCCTCAGCAGCAAAAAGTGTCAGGTCCTTTGTGCTACTGTTCCTTTTGAAGGGAAAAGGAGAAAGCAGTTACAACACACGCAAAGAGTCACTTCACCTGGTTACCCTCCCAGCAGAATATCTATTTCCAGGCATTTTTTTCTCCTATCAAAACATCAACACAGCAGACAAAATGACCAGTTAGTATTTGCATCTCTCCTCATTGTGAGGACCAGCAATAAGTAACAAAAATACTCTGGGATTTTGGAAACAGCCACAGTTCTAGTCCTCCTTCTGCCAAGGACTTCTGATGTAAACCCAGGAAACCACCTGAGATGCCATGCTTAATTCCTACATGTTAAAAAAAGATGGGCATATGGGGCAATACTGTTGTATTTCTTCAGAGAACTGCAATCCCACTATAATTGCACATGTGGCTTGAGGAAATGCACTTCTGATGGGAAGAACCACCTGGAATCGCCAGTGGCAGACACGGAAATAGAAACAGAGACGTGTGATTCAGGCTCTCTGGCATACAGAATCTGCCATCAAATCACTTTAAATGGAGCTGGCCCTGCTTACAGTTAAATTGATACTGTGATTACCCCCAACTACAAAGGAAGTCAGATCTGAGTCTGTGTATATGATGATTATTCACCCATCAGAATGTAGTCTCTTTCGATAACACAGGCCTTTAGGCCTTTTTTCCCCTTCAGGGCAGCAAACTGCCAAAACCATCATTATTTCCTGTCTAAGATTAGCACTGCACTGCAGGAATCCTCTCCAATGCCTTTCCCACAAACAAGCAAGATTAGATCCTAAAGAAAAATCAGAGCTTTAATATTTCTGATATTCTTAATAAAATTAGTGCTGCACATTTATTAAGTCCCACTCTCAACCAGGGATCTTACCCCCCTATTTGTCACCTCCTACCTCTCCCCATTCTTTCAGTAACGATTCTTGGCCAAGTTTACAGACATTTAAAAAAAAAAAAAAAGAAATATTACCTCTGAAGAACTTGAGGTGTAGGTAATCCCCTTTCAGGTGCCTGCTAGAAGAAGCGGTTAAGAAAAGTTAGTTACGTATTAGCAGCTGGGAACCAAGCTTTCCCAAGAAAATAATAAAAAACAGGCGACTTCCCCAAATCTTTACAACTAATGGATATTGCATATAAGCTAATTCACTGTGTGTTTACAAATCACCGTTGGTTTACAAATCACATTTCATAACCTGTCTCCCCTCACAAGAAGATACCACAGTTTGCAGGTGTAAGACTAAAGCTTTGGAAGCTCTCCAGAGGGTCTATCCCTTCTTTCCTGAACTGGAAATGAAAGCAAAAGAGAATACTGCTGTTCTTTTAAAACCCTATCTACCAGCATTCTGCATTACTGTATTAAAGAGTAACATAATAATTTGTGTACTGCAGTGCTTTGTATTCACAAGAAAGCCATTTAAAATGCATAAAGCAATAATTAAAAAAAATACTTAAAGCTTGACGGATTCATCCAAATATTTACCACACAGAACTCCAGAACCAATAAAGCCACTGTATATCATTTAATTAATCAAGATAAGAGCGCTAAAACATGCAACATCTCTATTAAAAGTTTAGAGACAGCGAACAGCTTGTTTATCACTTTTGGAAGAAGAATAACTCTTGAAAAAAAAAATATAACAGGTGATACATACTCCTTGAACCCATGTATGTTGCAAAACTTGAGCAGCACTAAGTCGTTCTTTGGCATCACGAACCAGCAACTTAGAGATGAGATCTTTGGCCTCAGAAGATATATGTGACCAGTCCTTGTCAGGAAATTCATACTTGCCTTCCTGAATGCTCTCAAAAAGCTTGTTCTAGTAAAGGAAATTTTTTTAATTTAAATAGCGACTAGAGTGCAACCACAAGACTTCTCAGGTAGGATTCTTCTCACTCAGTTTTATCCACCTGATGTGGTGGGTGACAACTAAAACCATCCAGTCTGCTTATGGAGTCAATGGAGAGTGACAGGCAGCTCCACAGAGCGAATCAGTGCATCCTACAACAGGCATGTTAAATTGTCTGCTGACAACACCTCTCTCTCTCCCCCCAGTAACAGGGCAGCCTGTGGCACTCAGTTTTTAGAAAGAATAAATTCAGGCCCTGCATGGAGACTCTCCTGGGGCTCAACTTTTATCTGAGGAATTGTGGTGACTACCATAAACCAGATCAAGAATTACAGAAAACAGGAGGAATGGGGGGTTGGGGAGAGGGCAAGGAGAAGCTCTGAGATCTTACATCAAGAAGATAAAGAGGCAGTTACCAAACCTTACTTTAGAAAAGGATACTATCACTCAACTTTTACATTACCATCCTCGCTTCTCAGTGACAGCTTATCCTCCCAGATAACTGGCTGGGTTACAGACACAGCTCTTCACTGCTGACGTTATGGCAAGTCTTACACCCTAAGTTCACGGGGCAAACTACACTCTCCCACATATGCCCAGGATATGCACATTCACCTGGCAAACTCTGCAGACTTCTCCTCTGTCCCAGCCACAGTCTGTGCCACAGTTGCCCACAAATGGGGGATAACCACTGAGCATGATGTACAGAATCACTCCTAGGCTCCAAAGATCACACCGCTTATCATAGAACGTGGCCTCCTCCGTGAAGACTTCAACCACTTCGGGTGCCATGTATTCTGCAGACCCACACTAGGAAACCAAACTCAAGCAAGTTTTCAAAAGGAATATCAAATCAAAGCATTACCCAAGTTTTTTACCATTCTTTACAGTAGGAAGCTTGGTCTAAAAGGAGAATCGGACATCAGAGACTACTGAAGTTTACTGCTTTCACTGCAGGTCTCATTTTGTTAAGCCAAATCACAACTGTTGCATCCCTCAAGGGTTAAATGGAATTGCCAAGAGCTTTGAAACATGCTATGAGCGTACTGCATGGGAAAAAATTAACACATTTCAGGTGTAAGGACTACAGAGATCTAACAGAAGGCAAAAGAGTTCCTACTGTTCTTTAGCAGAATCATAAACTGTTCCATATGAATCTATGATCCTTTATACAGGGTCAAAATATTAATTTATATATTTCAGGTTTTTCAATCTCATCCATTAGTTATCAGGCTTTTCAGAAAGTACAAATATATCATGGGAGGTGATTTCTCTAACAGACTCCTGCAAAACTGTCAGATTTTTCTTTCATAGTAATGCCAAAAGCACAGCACTGTAGTTTTTCAAACTAATGTGTATTATAAAGCCACACACTGATTACAGAGCTTGCATTGCCCTTAGCTCATGGATCTTAGTTACAGAACTCACATATGGGGAAATGAACACAAAACTAAGGTTCAAACTCAGTCCATAAGCACACAAAAAACCTCCACGAAAAGCTTCCTCATTTGATGGGGTAAGAGACAAACAGGATCAGTGTGTTACTTCAAGTGTGTTACAACAGGAGAATTAAATCGATGAGCTCCCGTGCTTTTGTATATTTGTTCTATGACTGGGAAACCAAGACAGTATTTACCACATACATGCCCACTTTAAATGAACTATCCACCACCAGGTGTAGTTGCAGTAAGCCTTCTGGAAGCTCTCCTTTGGAGATAAGAAAAATTGTTTTATGGTAGAAGAAGAAAAAGCATGAAGCCACAGTAGGTCTCTTACCGGTGTTGTTAATTCAGGAGTAGTTATTGGAGTACATGCACTGTTCAGCTTCACCCCACTACCAAGATCAAAGTCACATATTTTTACTGGTGATACCTAAAACCAAGGACAAAACAGTAAGAGGTCCAGAAGACTGGGACTAAAGCAATATATATGAATACAGCGCCACATGGAAAACCCCAGGACAAAACCCAAGTTGTTCTAGCAGGAGGACAAGTGAAACCCAGTCTCTTACAGGTATATTCCACTCCTTGTATTTGCCTCCTCTGTCCCAGTTGCTCCCACATCCCCAGCATCTGACCCTATTACATTAATTTTTTATTTGGCTAGGCAAGTGCCAGTACACACTGAGGCAGTTTGGGAACTATATGTAACATGACCAGCCGGCCTTGTCCATTTGGGTACTGCCTCAGAACAGAGGAGATGCTAAGTTGTAATTGCCATGCCCTCTCTAAGAACAGTTGGCTTTTGATCTCCTAGCCAGATGCTCACATTTTTACAGCTCACAGAATAATTTACTCTCCTTTGGGCTTCAGTTCTATTAAACTTAGTTGAAGATCACTAATGGGTTCAGAAGTCTTCAAGAAAAACACAGAATGCGAGGGCTATCTTCGGAAACCAAGTTAAAAAACACACTTCAGAACGTTAAGAGACAAGAGTAGCACCTTTTCTGGAGATTCACACAGGATGTTTTCAGGCTTCAGGTCCCTGTGAGCAATACCTAAACAAGAGTACAAGTGTTCATTAGAGAAGATACTCTCCCATTTTATTTCTTATTGCCTCTCTTTATTAGAAGGTGGGCTGGGAAATATTCTAGGCCTGAGATTGCTGCACAACCCCCCCCCCCCAATGATACCAGAAATAATTGAATTTCAAAGTGTGTTTGTTAGAAGTCAGTGTTGCATCCTGCTATGTCTTTATCATCCTTAAATGTACAAGAGTCAGTCAAGCAAATAAGAACCTGCTAGCACTGGAACTTTTTGGCTTAGCCCAAATTAATTATGTTAATTAAAACCAGCTTATTAAGATGAGTGACCTGTAGGAAAGTTTACTTGGGTACACAGTTTAGTCAAAAGATTTTTGTGCCTTCTACAGTAAGGTCCTTCTTTCCAGAAGGATCAATTGGTGGTTTGCTGAACTCCTACCAGCACAGACAATACCCAAGACATTCTCCCCCAGAAAACTCCTGAGTTCCCAGGTGAAAATATCATCCCTTTAACGGTGAGGTACATACTCATTCCTGAAGTGAAAAAAAAAAAAAATTAAAGGCTTTGGTTGGAGATGCAGAAGAAAAGGCTAAAGGAGAACAATCAAAGTGCTTCTACATTCATTTAACTGCTACCAGAATAGGCAAACCCATCAGGGAAATGCAAAGTTATCTACCTGTTGAATTCACATGCAAAGGTGATTCTATGTTGTCAAAGCAGTTCTTCAAATGCCTAAACACACAATTTCTGGAAGTTCTCCATTTAATGTGATCACAGTTAATGGGAAGGCAGAAAATAAGAACCAAAAATCAGATCAAATGAGCAGCTTGGCTGTAATTTAGCTGCACTTTAGGTTTGCTTAAAAAAATTACACTCCAGGCACACTTGATACTACTTCAGAGTATGAGAAAAAAAATATCCCACCAAATTCTAGGTAAGGGAGTTTCTAATGTCTTTTCTTCAGCACACTCCACAAGACATAAATTAAAATACAACTTTAATAGCATAGGACTGATCTAAAGGAATCAGAGCTTTCATAATGATGCAGTTCACATTGCTTATGCATGTAAGATGGGAAACGACAAATGAAGATGGCCCGTACTGACATTTACAGCAAGGCTGACAAAACTCCCAACAGCTGGCTTGGCTTGCCACGTGAAACCCAACAGCACTTTTCGTATTATAGTTTGAATTCAAATGCCTGATTATGTAACATTTTATTTTGCAGTTGCACACAGCGCTGAGAAAAGAAAACAACTGCCCTTAAATGCTCCTCCAGTGGATTATTAGCAATAAAGCACACATATCCCAAGTGGGTGTAAGGCAGTATTATCATCCAGCTGAGTTTTAAACTACTCCTGGCAAAAGAATTAGCTGTGCTCATTCAAAATTTTTTTAAAGCATCTAGCTACAGCACTTCACCATTAAGCTGTGCAATAAAACTGCTTTAATTTCCTGTTTACTTTAGTGTTCTGTATGCTACTTACTAATTATTTTAATGTCACATGGAAGAACCATAAAGAGAACAATAAAATGAAAGGGGATGTTGTAGCCGATTCTGCAAGCCATGTCCCCACTGTACCAACTAACAGCAAATGACAAGAAAGAAAGTGGATTGCTGCTCTAAAGCCATTTTAATGAATCACTGCCCTCTTGTTTGGGGAAAAGGGAATTAAAAGTAAGAGCTGAGAGAGAACTACAGAAAGATATTAGCCAAGTCTATGGTTAAACTTCCTTAAACAGTGTTCTAGACTTTCAGCTGTTAAGCAACCTACTATATCCCTAACACATCAAATAAGCATTTCTCCACATGTTCAGGCTAAGTTTCCTGTTCCTTATTTGCCCCATATCTCAAAAGTCAAAATATTCTAATCACAGGTATTCAAAGAGTACATTCTCTGCAGGTTTAAAGTTGAGTTATCGCATAGACAGGCTATGAAGATTACCAAAAATCTTAATCCAAACTAAATTTGTTGAAATCAACTTCTGATAACATAGTCACAACACATGACAAGATCAATATTCCTCGGGTTTACCACTTTATTCCCTATGCATTGCTATACTTTTCTTTTAATGGGTTCAACCTATCAAGGTACCAATGCTGTGATTCCAACTCAAGCATATAAGCAGTCCTGTGACTTACAAGTAAAGCCTACAATTAAACATTTATTGAACTGGGGCCAGTACTAAACAACTTAGACAGCAAACATAGATCTGCTGAGATCTACCTGGCTAATCAGAACAGCAAAATAAATGGAGAGAAAAAGTTATCGAAATAAGTAACAAATAGACATAGCCTCAAAGTACGTGCCATTCTATTCAGAGGTAGTCACTAACAGTAACTGAGGCTGCTTAATCTATGCAAAACCAGACAATCATGACATAGGAAAGATTTTTAAATCTATCACATTCAGCATGAACATAGACTCTGGGACGACCATAATGCACACAGGTATTTTGAAATGAAACAAAAGTACTCCCAAGTAGAAAAAGCAGCAGGAAAACATTTTAACATAAAAGAACTCTCTACAAACAGAACTGCTTTTAAATCTGAGCAAATCCCTAATGAAACAAGGACACCTTCAAACAAGGACTATGGTTCACTTGTAGGCCTTCTCAACCCAACAGTGGGGGTCTAAATGTGAAGACCAAAAGCTGCTACAAACAAAGAGGTCTTGTAATCAGCAGAAATTCTGTGTAAATACAGAAAAGCATCTCTGTAGACCTGAAAAAGGCGGAAATTAAAAAGAATATCAGCTCCCTTTTGAGTAACCTTTACATGGTGGCTTAGGTAACAAGAACAAGCAAACATATTCTCCCTGGATGCCAATTTAACTTTTCTTCTTCAAAAGGCTATACCATCTTAACACAGCTGATTACTAAAACTATCACATTATGAAAATAATATTATAGAGGAAAACAGCATAAGTCTGGCATTGCTGTAAATGGAAATGCTAGCCAAGGCTGACTACCTACAGATAAAATGTGCTCCATAACCTAAGTGTACAATATCAACTAGTAAAGATGGAGACAGCCTTCTCTTACCTTTTGTATGAAGAAAATCAAGAGCAGAGGCAATATCTCTCACCACTTTGCTAGCTTCGCGTTCATTGAAGTGCTTCCGCTTTTGTATATGGGCCAGGATTGAACCTGTAAGAGTAACAGGTGAAAGGGAAAACCTTAGTATGAATTTTGTCTGGGCAGCCTGAGAAAAGGCTTTGTCAATACAAGAATAAAAACGCAATAGCCACTATCAGTCTGCCATAAAGGGAGAACTGATCTCAGTGTGAACAGGGCCAGAAGTAATTTAGAAAAGTCATTTGCAACTAACACTTAGTATCTTTACATGACAGAAACTAAAGTGTCACAATCCCACATTTTTATATGAAAATAGCCTCAGGAAATAATGATGAACTAGTACCAAGTATCATGAATCCAAAACCTCCTTTCTCATATTTTATAACTGCCTGTCACAGCAGGCAACTTCCGTGGACTGAACAGGGGAATGAGTAAGAAGAAAAAGGTACAACTGAACAGCTTCAATACTTAGGCATGCTAGAACATGATTTTCAAACACTGCAGCCCTCTAGTTTAAGCACAGCATGAGAGGCAATCACTCTTTGCTGCCCCAGCACATTGACTGGTCTGTTTTCCACACACTGTGAACAGTAGAGACTTGCTAATAGTACTAGTAAAACTAGTAAAACTCAAACATCAGCTAAGGATGTACACAGCATTTCAGCAAAACCCACACTCCCCCAGGTCACAGGTGGCCATGCTCAAACTAACTCTCCTCATTTTGTGTAATGTGACAATTGAAACCCTGCACTGAAAGTCAAGTATACACGTTTTTTGCCTCAACACCTTCAAAATAAAAAGCAGTTCTACCTTTAAATACACATTAAAATTCCTACTGGTAAGGGTGGACACCCATCAAAGTAAGGCTCATACACTGACTGAAGGCAAAATCTGCCCAGGGACATGAAATCTGACAAAAGACCTCTCAACTATGAACATAGTGAAGTACTGGTAGTTTGCAGGCAGAGCTCCATTGGTATCCCTTTAACAAAGGATAAAGGGAGGTTTGATTCCTTATCTTCTTTATGTGAATTCCATCAATCTTCTCAAAAGATGAAAAATGTCTTTAAAAAACCAATTAAATGTAGTCCACAGAGATCCAAGCCCACTAAATAGCCTTACTACTGTCTTTCATTTTCTTACTCAAAGAGGTATATTTATAAAAGCGATCAGGCAGAGAAATTCAAGAAGTAACTGCCATTTGTTATTATTGCCTAATGCAGTAAATATTTTATATTTTGGGAGATTTAGTTTTTATTCGTCAGTTCTAGATGTGGAAGGAAACCTCCTGTTCTCTATTACAGTAATTCCTATTCTTATACCATCAATGTCGCTGCCACCCCCCACAGCGAGGATTCAGAAAAGAAACAGGAAAACACTCCAAAAACAGAAAGATGGACAAAAGACTCTTCAGATATGCACAGATATGCTGCATCAGATGGGTGGAGGAAAGCCACTTTGGACCAGGTTATCAGATTTCAAATACAGGTTTCCCTTGCCGAAAACAACACTTTCTAGCTTGCTACAGATTTCTTAAGGGCACCGAGTTCAAAGGGTTTTCCTGCTATAGTTGTTCTTGACACCTTTAGAAAGTAGTAACAGTTCTTGAATGTTTCCATCCCTGTGGAAAAGACCCCAGACTTTCCAGGAAACAATACTGAGCCACCTGAAGTGCTCATTTCACTCAGCAGGTTTCTTTCAGATTACCCTTCTGAATAGAGCTGATGTTCCAAACTCTCTCAGATAAGAATTATATCAATATCAATGAAAACATACTCTACAGACTTTATATTCAACCCACATAGAGGAATCCCACAAACAGAAAGAACAGCAGCGCAGTCCTGTCGCAGTTGTTACCAACTCTTCGGTATTCAGAAAGAAAGCATCATATAGCACCTCCCAAAATGCATTTGGGGGGGGGTGTGTGTGGGGTGGGCAGGCAGGGGGAGAGGAAAGGACTCTTAAATCATGCAAGTTCACTATAATAAGCTGGATTTTAACGCTTTCAATTATAAAATGCTGTCAGGCAAGGATATTAAACGGCTTCTGCATATCACGGTGAACTTAACACGGTTAAAATGGGAGCAGAGCTCCTTCAGTTACCACAGCTACAGGAAGGCAAAGCTGAAAATAGAAAGCCCAAGTTATGCCCCAACGTTACAGGTAACATCAGTCTCTGAGACTGGAGTTACTAAAGTAAGGCTTGCATTGAAGATTAACGTTCTCATTCTTGCCAGCCACGCTGCTTGTAAGAGAATCTGTAGCGCATCAGAAGCTGGTCTGACCCCTAATTCCCATTACTTTCATAATCGTTCAAACCCACATATCTAACACTTGAAATGCTGAAATTTTTCAGAGAGAAAACTAGCCTCAGCCCTAACTGACCACTGTAAAAAACAGTAGCTAAGAGAGGGAAGAAGGTACAGCATTATTATCCTCTCAGCAGCCATGCAGGTACACTGACAACCATAGTCTCACAGTCAAAGAAGAGGGTTAACTACTAGAAGAATGAGGAGATGGGAAAGGAGACAAATGCAGATTCATCCCAATCGAGCGCTATTATAGCTAATTTGTCAGAGAAGTCTGTGCATTAAGAACAACAGTGTTAGAGGAAACCACAATGGAATGATGCAGTAATTTTAAGGCAAGGTAAACAAAAACTTTTACTCAAGAAAAAAAAAAATGTGTCCTTCTCTTTTTAGAAAGTTCTGCATCTGTACTAAAAGAATTTGCATTTCTGACACATATGGTTTGCTACTGAAAACCTTCTTGACTAGTGACAATAGATGATGTTCTATGGACAGAAGTATACTCCTCCTGAAACTCAGTTTTGCTTTAAAGGGTGGGCCACACGTTTAACTCATGGTTTTGCACAGCCATGCAATTAATGGATACTGTAATTATGCTCAACCCAGACAAATGTGAGAAAGTCCACAAAGGGCTTGATGTAGCCTTCTCATTCCCCAGGTGAGTGCTAAATGCTGGAGACCAGTGACACACACACTCACTTGATTGGCCCTCACACAGCCACAAGCAGACTGCTTCATAATTACAGCAACCCAAGGCAGAAAAAAAGATGGTTCTTGCAACAGTGCTCCATGAGTTTCAGGAAACAAAGTCAATCCTACATCAAGGGAAAATGCTATCAGAGTATATAGATGCTGTACTAAGATCATGCATAATACCTGACATACTGTGTGTCTCCCCTTGCCTGAAGGTACTAACTATATTCCAAAGCTTCCACTTTAATAGAGCTGACATTTCCATCGCTTAACTACAGAAAGGGATTGCAAATGTATGACTAGACCCATCAATATTCAAGAATAACTGCACTTCAAGTTTTATGTATTATTTCCTCTGCTACTTCTTTGTCTTAAAATTCTCAAGCATTTAAAATAAGCTCTTCATTTTCTACTTTAAAACACTGAGACAAACAGGACCAAGACGATTCAATGAACAAAGGCACAGTTACTGCACAGTACCTCCTCGCAGCTTCTCAAAGACAAGGTAGTATCTTGTGTCATCTTCAAAAAATTCTATTAACTCCAAAATGTTCCTTAAAAAAAAAAAAGGGGGGAGGTGGAAATAGAAGAAACAGGCACAGAGTATAAACAGAGCAATGAAGAGTTTCAGCATGGATAATTAGGAAGTGCCAGAAGTAACCAAAAATAAAAAGTGCTAATTAAACAAGTTGCTTTGGTTGCCTATGGCATTAAAACCACAATTCCAACTCACACTGAAATTTAAGCAGGGAAAACAGGCCAAACACCGCAATCAGACAGGATTATGAAAGAGTTCTGCTACTGCTCAATTGACAGGAAGATAACTGGTAATAGGTTGTATTTAATAATTTAGAACATTGCATTTGTGCTAAAGGCAAGAACAAAAAACCAATTAAATTGGCATTCTTTCTCTCTGGAAATCACAAGGCAGAACACACAGGACTCGAGGAGACAGGCATCTGTCAATATGACATTAAATCCAGTGCCTTAGTTACCATTTTTAGACTCACTCACTCCTGCCTAGCTAGTGTACAGTCTTTGCAGCACAAAAGAAAGAGCCCACGTTGCCTTGAGAATGTAAAACGTGTAAATTAGATTTTTCTATACTTATAGTACACACAAAATCTGAATTCTGCATGTGGTCATGAGAGCTCGAGTTTTTCATCAGTTATGTACTAGATGACCATATGCTCTTAAACACACAGAGAACAAAGATACAATCTGCTTCTCTATAGAACAACTTAAGCCCATGAGTTTGGTAAACAAGTTTCGTTTTAAATTAAGTGTTGTACTAAAAATTTGTATAAAAGGGCTCAATATAAGATGCACAACTGTAGTATAGATAGTAGCTGTTGTATACATTCTAGATTAGTAGAGACATCTAAAGGAGTACTTTCAGAATTGGCTTGAACTCATCAAGAGCATTCTGCCACTGACTGTGTAGGCTTTCCCTCCTTTTCAGACAGGAGTAGCAGCTTTAAAGTTGCTTCATCCTGTGGCTATGTGAAGTCAGCACACATCCAAATGAAAACTAAATTAGCTTGTGGCTGATCTAAGAGTTCCAGTGCAAAAGCAGTAAGGCTGACACAAAGAGGAGGACAAACCACACATTAAGGAAAGGAACGGGAAGACTGCTCCTCTCAACAGCAGCTCGTATTAGGTCAGCTTTTGCTGATGGTGAAACCACAGGGGAGAGTGTCAAAATGTCAATTCCTCATTCGGACAAAAGCCATGCATCACTGAAGCACATTCAGGCTACACTGAGCTGGTTGCTAATTGAGTTATGTGACTTTTAAATTTAAATATTTCCCTAAATTTCACAGGTAAGAGAAGGGGAAATTCTTATTTTGAATAGGTCAAGTCTAAATTTCAACTGGTTTTAAGGAGACTACTGCAAAGCTCCTAACCTAGTCACATGTAAGAGGCTTAAAAATTGGAAAAAAAAATATTTGGGATACTTTAAATAAACAAACACACACACACAAGGGTCTATACTTACTTGTTACCCTGACACTGGTACAGTGTTTCTATTTCACGAAAAACCCGACTCCGACTATGTCCAGCATTTTTTTCAATGATCTGTGGAAAGAGTTAGAGCTCATATTTGAAAAATCACTGCAGCAACTGTGCATGTGGCTCTGGAATTACATAACTGATGGAAAGCTTGAATCTCAGGCATACCCACCAGACAGAAACACTCCACCTTTGTTTGTTTGTTTAATTTCTCATCTGTCATTTATTTACAGTGTCAGCAGAGCACTGGAAGGCATTCAAAGGACAAGAGAAATGAGGAGAGGAAGAGAAGAAAGGAACTAAATCCACGTTACACAGTCACTGACCAGTTACCACAAGCTTTTTGTTGCATCATTTTAACTCTGCAATGTGCAAAAAAGGATATCCTTTGAGTTCCAACAAAAATACATTTGAGTCACATCAGACATTGAGCAGTCAAAAAGAGATTTGTCATTATAGGCACTTAAGTAAAAAGTACTAAATTCACCACAAAATGAGAGTTTGGTTCATAGTGCAAACTTCATGGAGACTGAATAATAAGACCTAATGTATTAAAGAAAACATACATTCAATCTCAGAGCTCTTCTGTACTGCAATCAGAAGTCACCTTCCTTCACACACTCCTCAAACTGAAAGAGGACAAGGGCTTTCCACAGAGGCTGACACTGAATGATCGCTACGTGAACTGAAAGCTCATGACATTACCCAAATACTACCACCATCTGTATCCACTATCAGTTTCTCATTTTAACAGGCAGAGTTCTCCAGTACAGAATGGGCAACCGTTCACCAGTACTAGTACATGGGACTTGGTATCTGATCGCATCATGTAGCTTTGTGTTTATTCCAGACTTTCAACTTCAACAATTCTACAAAGTACACACAAAATTCTAGCATCTAGAGGACTAGATTTTTAAAGGGGCTTAAAATTTTGTGCCTAAGGTTTTTGCAAAAGAATCAAGCATTAAGCTTTCCTATTACTATTATCTGTGTTTGTAATTACATGGGGGACTCAGGATAACCACAAATCTGTAAATGGGCTCTAATACTTAATATAATGGTATTACAGAAGATTCACCTCTATCAAAAAATAAGAGACAGCTTTACATGAACTAATGGCAGTAACTGATGCTCTCTGACTCAGAGCAGCATTCTCAAAAGCTTGCATTATTTGGTAGGCCACGCTAGACAATGACTTGGCCTCTTCTTTCAAAAGAAGAGATAAAAACTGGTAGGACTACAATCGAATCAGGACATGAGAGGAAAGCTTGCCCTGAGATCTAACCATCACACAGTCATTTACCATTTGTGAATTCTTCTGCAGCTGATGTATCAGTTCACTCCAGAGGCACAATACTTAAGACGACAGGTATCTCAATGGTTATAAAGCAGGCTCAATTCAAGCATCAAAAATTTTTTAAAAGCTTGTGCTATTACCCTCTCTATTACAGGTTTTCAATGAGTTACTAGGAGGGAGAAGACATGTTATAGACAGAAGTGATGCTGCTTTTATTCTATACTTACTTTTACTGCATATTCTTTCCCAGTTTGGAGGCTGACGGCACCCTGAACTTTGGCATATGCTCCCTCACCAAGAAGCTCAGCAGTCAGCTTGTACAAATCTGCCAAAGAAATCCAGCAGAAAGGACATATTAGCCAAAGCATTTCAGTGAATAACATCAAAACAAGCTATTTACCTGATCAGCATCCCTCATACGACAGCAACTGAAAAAATTCCCTTGGTGATGAAGACAGAAAACAGATTTAGGCAGCATTATAGTAGATGTGACAGCCTTAATTATGTCTCATTTTTCACTTCCCCCCTTCAAGTTCCAGGAAAATTTAAAGTAGACTTCATTCCAGCACCAAAATTACAAGTTTGTTCATACAAGAAGTGTTTTATATCTCAGCAATTGCTAGGACCTCATCCACCTTCCCCATCTTCATATAAAACTTGGAACGAATTTTTTCAGGTGGAAAACATGCCTACCACACAAAATCTACTTGCAAAGATAGTGTTTTAAGTATAATTGAAATTCAAATGTTGAAGCCTAGAAGACTGCTGCCATCTTGATTTGCAATGTACCTTATAATGCTACTTGCCCACTAAGAAATTTTACACTGGTCAGGTTTGTTGCACTGAACTGTATTTTACCTACAACGCTTCACAGTTTTTGTGCTCACATCTATTCAATCAAAACATTTTGACATCAGCACTGTTCCTACTTAAAAAAACAAACAAACAAACAAACAACAACAACAAACAGATTATGAACAGGACTCAGATTTCACCACTAATAGAAAAAAAGAGACCGAAGACCGAAACATGAGGGATAAAGAAAAAGAGAAATGTTAACTTATAATGTTTGCCAAAAAGCAATGTTTAGCTAAGAAAACTGAGAACAGCAGAGGGAAAACAGACTACTACAATCCAAAGTTTAGAAGTTGCCACCAACCTTCAAACTTCCCAGGGACATGATCTGTGGCTCTGGTTCTTTTCTTCTTTTTCCTTTTCCCACTGTCTGCTATGGGGAGAGGCTGACTGCTGACCATCTCTGTGTGGCAGAACATAAAGGTGCCTTTAACACACAATCAATTACTTTAGAAGAAAATGAACATGCTCTTGTGTGTTTATGTTCTTAAGCTATCCAAAAGTTTCTCTGCTTGTCTTCATCACAGGCTGCCCTCTCTCTGTAGACCGCCATCTCTCCCCCAAATATGAGAGGAAACCTAGAAAGACAATTTGTGTGCGAATTAACAGCTCTGGGGAGGTTTGATAAACAAATATAAAAACAGAAGAAAATAACTATGCAACTGTACTGAATCTTCCTCTGACAGCACAGTAAGGCAAAGCATGGGAATAACCTTGTCAACAACCACCATGAGCTACCCACAATATAACATGTACCCGTATGCAAGCCAGGATTTACAGCCCCCGCAAGGGTGCTATTCTTTGAGCTACTCTACTGTTTTACAAGTAGATTTTTTTCAAGTCAGCTTAAGAAAAGGAGCTTCCAAAGCAGTAGGAAAGTGTGGGGAAGTTTCAAACAACCCAGTGAAACAAAGCAACCACAGGAGTTAACAGGTCAAAGGACCAATCTAGGTCAGTCTATGCTGCCAAAAGGCCAGAAAAAAAAAATTTCTCACAGAACCATGATGTGCCTTTCTAAACCACAGATCAGTGGATAACTTATGCTCCAAAACAAGCAGTGTTTATGGCACCTAGATATTTTTTCCTGCTGCAGATCTTACAAGAGCTTAGTCAGAGATAATAATTCACTGATGCAAGATAATATGGCAGAAAAAGAACACACACCCACATATTCTTATGGAAGGCCTAAATAAAAACATTGCCATACACTTTCTCTACCAGAGGCCGCTTCATACAGCTAACCTATCTCCAAAAAGATTAAATGATTCCACACTGTACTCACATGAGCACTTCTCCATAACACCAGTCACATCCTGCCAAGTTGGACCTAACAGTTAAAAATCACGGCTCAAAGTCTTCTGAGCAGTAGCAAAGCACTGCTAAGACATTTTACAGCCAGAAGGACTTCTAAGTGAATTCGCAATTAAAGATCTTGTATTACAGAAAAAAATAAATCCCTGGAAATAGTGTAATTATGAGAACACTGCTAATGAAAGAAAAGCAAGCCCTAAAAATGACGACAACAAAGTTTTCTGGCAATTCTTGTTTAACAGAGAGCCTTTGTGAATAGCAGTTTTTCTGCCTTTCACTGTTTCTGAAGTACTCTGAAAACACAGGAGAATCTCCAAGGTGGAAAATATTACACAACAATCTACCAATACATTAAATACTTTTTCTTTACTTCGTTGTATTTTTCTTGTCAATATCTGTCATTAATAGTGTCACTTAGAACTCACATTGTCTGAAAATTTAAGACAAGTGTATTTTGAAAGCCCTTTCTCTTTAACAACTTAGTGAAACACTTAAAAATGTATCACTCAAAGCCTCAAGACAATAATAAATCCTCATTTTCAAGTCTTAAGCAGAATGCATTAAGAAATTATTACGATGGATGACATATGAGAGTTCTTAAATACAATAAGAAATACAGAAGCATACATTTTATCAACTTCTGAAGCAACAGCTGCTTTTTAACTCAAACTGACACCCATACAGTTTTGAATTTTAACATAAAGAGAAGGCTAGCCTTTGATAGCTAGTTCCAGCTCTCCCCAATTTCAATTCAGCCTGCATTAGAAGTTATTCAGAATTGGACTCGAAACAACACATATGAAGCTGCTCAGAGATAGAGCTGGTCTGCTTGAAGGAGGTGCTTGATTTCCAGAAGGTGTCAAACAAGTCATTTTAATGACCTGACCTTCTGCAAGTCAACAAGTCATACCTAGACAGGTTCTATTCCATTTCGAATACTACACAGCTTCAGAGCTTGTAAAAGAGACTAAAAATTATGCAAAAAGACAGGAAATGAATCCTGCATCTTGGCACAGCTGACATATTTCTTCACAACCCTCTCCTGCACTCCACCAGTTGGCTATGATATTTAGAGTCTGGTGTTTAATAACTCATTACATTATTTCAATTCCCTTTAGTCTGACTCAATTCCTAAATTACAGAGAACTGCTTCCTTGAAACCAGGAAGTTCACTAGTCATGTATACAGAAACCAAATTACTGAAAAGCTAATGTTTTCAACCTATAGTCTCAACCAAATTTGCTATCAGACAGGCATAAAGCGTTTGATGTACTACATTCTTACCACCCTTCTAGTCTGCTATTTCACATCATTGTGCAGTTCACTTCTGTCAACACAGCTTTTCCTTTAAAGGTATCACAGCTTCATTCTCATTATTCACTTTGTTATAATGAACCAGTACTTAAGTAACAGCTGGTATGAGAAGAAAATGCCTTTAGCCCAGCTGAATGCTTTAAAGGTTTTTCAGGCTTTCAAAGAAATGCTTGTGTTTCGGTGACTGTATACCAAAGAGCTTCTGATCACACTGAAAGACAGCATGCCTCAACCATCCAAGCAATGCTGAGGTGTTTTGCATACTGCAGGACTACCTCTGGCGACAAGGACACTGTGGGTTCTTAGGAAGCTCAGCCTGCCAGACAGAAAGCTCAGAGACTGGATGAACTGCTCTGGAGGGAAATGGCCCATGGACGCGTCAGGTCCAAGATGAATGTTTAACTATTGTCATTTTAAGGTAATTTTTCAATGTGGCCCGAAGCACTGAACCCTGCTTCCACCAAACGAACTTGTCCACCCACTTTGTGATCTGCTCTGGCTGAATGCAGGGAGGTGGGAGCGGAACACAAGTTGGTGTTCAGAGCAGACTAGCCAAACCTTCGATAAAGAGCACTTCTTACATCCCTCTCGACCGTAACAGAGTCAGACTGTTCTCCGAGAGACTACTGCCTGACTAGCAGTCTGACAAAAGCTGAAAAAACAGGGAATGGTTCAAATTCTTCTCTGTCCTCCTCTTCCAGTCAGGTTAGGATTACTTCTTTACAGATAATGTAACCCAGCAAAATCCATACTGCAAGCAAAAAGAGAGCAAGCCTGTCTTAGCTGCAGTCTTGTTCAAGTCCTGTATTTTATTATCATTGTAATTCAGTGTTGAGGCAATATTTAACATACGCATTATTCAGAGCCTACGTGGGAGGTATAGTTACAGCCTTTCCCTTTTGCTATTGTGGCCTCTACAACTATCTTCAAAAGGATGAACAAAAGCACTTACCATAAAGAAGACTTGCAAACAATGCCAAGTGAAGAAGAAAAGGAACAATTACGACAAGTTTCACTTCATCCAGATCTTAAAACACCCTTCATCTTGCTTCCTAACACTCCATATACAAACATGCCAAAATCCAATATCCAGACATAACTCCCCTCTCATTCTAATCTGCTTCCCAAAGGAAGGAAGGAAGGAAGGGTATATTTAGAAAACAAGCATACACACATACAGGAAGCACTTGGAGAACACAGTACAGATGCCTTTTTCTATTAAGAAGATACCTTGTTTGTGCGTTTTAATTCAATGGAAGAAAGCAGTTTAAGCAGAGAGTCTGGGTACTACCACCTGCTTCAAAACTGGGTCTTGCTTGAGCCGGGTTGTTCTGCAGCTGAAAAGGAACACAATCACATTCACATTCAGAAATCACATATACAATGTTACATACATTCTGGTAGTGCCCAGAGTCTCAAGAGATTGCAAGAAAAAAACTCAAAGTTGATGTGCTGGTACAGGATGTTTTCAGACCACTGAGGTGGTACCTGAACAGCTACAATTACAAAAATATTACTGTCCTACAGATACTGCAAAAGCAAAGGCTTTTTATGCAGACCAAAGAAAAGACCACTGAGATCTCTGATGAGGCTTCTCTAATTGAGATCTAAAAATACTATTTTGACTAACTGAACAGGCAGAGCAGTCTGCACCTTCTGAACAGCATCCAACTTCTCTGTTGATTTACAGTTATTTTCAAAGCCATTGCTTACTTGTTCAAACAGCTACTGACTGATTCAATAAAATAGTTAGGCATGAGTAAGTCCCTTGAGTCCACAAGCATGACATACCTGTACCTGTGATTCTCAGACTTCAAATGTAAAAATAAAAAACTTTAAAGTTTCAGACATTCACAGTTTTGGACAAACAAATAAAATGGAAACAGATTTCAGTCTCATTTTCCCCCCCAACTCAGTTGCTCACATCATTCTTGGACCCTCCCTTCTCCACCAACACTTTGATTCCTGTAGATGTGGCTCATAATGAAACAGGACTCACTTAGCAGGTGCCGATTCTGCCAAAACTTGCTAGTTGCAGGAAGTTCAGAATAATCAAAGCTACTTTTATAAAGCGACTACATAGCGATTAGTTGTGCTCGTAATGTTACAGATCAAGAGAAACACAATCTGAAGGATGCCCAATTCTTTAGGACAGCCCTGTGTCAAATCCAGATGCAAATTATTTTAATACTTGTTCTGCATTGCATTAAGTAAGAATATTAATTTCAAATTGTAAGAAGTGAGTATTCTTACAGGTCATTCATCTTTACAGTAGTTTGCCATAATTTACACTTAGCTGTCAGAGTTATCTTCTCATCCCACCTACAAGAAAACTTTTAGTATCATTTAATTCATTAATCTGAATTATCTATGAAGGAAGAGGAACTTAGAAACATCCACCATCTTCCCAATAAGATACAGGAGCATTAACATTTTAAAATGAACACCCAAAAGTCCACAGGAAGCCGAAGCGATCTGATTTCATGAAAGAGCAAGTTGAGAAAAATCATCAATTCTGCCTTATTACAGGCATTACTGTAACAGCTACACAGTATAACAGCTGACACCATCCTTCTGAAATCCTTCACTGTGTAGAAAAGGTTACAGCAACCTTTTTCTTTACCTCTATGCTTCTCCCTGTGACTCCCTTCTGTCACACTTTTAGAAGACCAGAGTCACCTTATCTCCTGCATACGCAAGTTGCAGAGCCTAATTTTTCATACTCTCAGCTAGCCACTTCCCTTGCAAACTAAGCATGGGGTTTCTGAGGTTCTGAGTCAAACCCTCCAGCAATGGGTGGATCTCGGAGAGCACACAAAGTTATTTCAAACAGATTCCTTCCACCCAATTTATTACTTCACCGTGATTACTACTGGGAAAGCAGGGAGAACTTTAATGGAGAGGAGAGCACACAGCATTCCTTTCCCTCTCCTGTTGGGAGAAGATAGCATATTTTAGCACACATGCTGTAGACATGAGATCTTCTGCTGAGGTCTGCCTATGTTTACATAGACACACACGCATTTCTTTAAAAGCATTAGTTACCATTCAGAATGGCAGCAAAAGAACTGTTATCATCCCAACTGGAAAGACAAAGGCAAAAAAGACAAGTGTGCTGACCCTGCTATAAGTTAACAAGTAAGGATAACAAATGAGACTGAAGGTGGCTTAAAAACACACAGTAATCTTTTTGATTTCTTGTTCTAGGACGACGTGCCTCTGAGGCAGCCACATGGACAAGAGGACATAATAGGGCGTATTTCACAGGGCTAACAAATAAAGGCGAATGGTAAGCCTTGTCGGGAACAACATGGCACACACAGCGGTTATTGCACTAAAGACCATCTTCCCTCCTTCCACAGACAGCAGTACAGCCAAACAAGATATTTACTGCTACTGACCACTGGCAGACAATTCGTATTTCAGAGTTTCCATCACAGTGCAGTACTAACTTAGCTGCAAAATTATTCTGAACTCATACTCTAAATGAGAAAGGTCCTTGCAATAGTACTTTGACTCAACTACTCAAAGCTTCTCTAACCCCTAGAGAACTTTTAAATTAAGGAGATATACAAGGCAATTAAGTTCTGAGGACCACTTACTAAACAGCAAGCTGCTTACGCTCCCTTACGTCTGATGGCATCAACAACTCTCAGAAGACTGTCTCTGCATCACCAATTGGCTCCTCTAACCCCACTGAGCTCCCTTGCTAGTTTTCAAGTCTAAACCAAAGAGAAAAACTTCTTAGGAGACTTCTAATTTCATAGAGATACAAGATAAGCATTTCCTGCTCTTACTCCACACCCCACAAATGATCAGATAATGACATTTGTCACGGGAAAAAAACCCTACACAACATACTCCCATATTAGCAAGCAGCCCTGTTTGGAAAGTTTAATCTAACTAAACGTATTTTAAAGTTTGAAGCAAGACTGATTTTTCTTCCTTCCCCCCTCCTCTGTACATCCAACTTTAAAATTAATAGTCATTAAACTACATTGCATTTTCACATTTGATGTCACATAAAATTTGTACCAGTGTTTTAACATTTGTTACCAGGAAGGTACTGGAAGGTAAGAGGAAATTCTTCATAGCAGTAAATACCTTTTTTGAAAGCATTAGGGAGTACTGATAACAACATTCATACCATGAAATAGTGTCATGATGGACAATACTCAATGTCAAGAAACTTTCAAGCGTCTAAGGCACCCAAATCCACTTTACCTGGAAGGCTGCCAATACCAAAACAAATTACCTTTAGAACTGCAGTGGAAGAGGTTCAGCTCCGCAAGTGTATTTTGCCTTGCTTCCATCCAGCACCTGGAATGCTGAAGAGGAGCTCTGTTTTGAAAAAAATGCCAAACTGTAGTCCTTCAAAGTTACCAGAATATATGCCAATCTTTCCAAGCTAATTGTGTGGCATAAATTTGTACAATAAAGAGGCTTTTATAAGCAATAAGCTCATAAAAGGGGGAAAAAAAAAATCTAAAGAGTGGTTTATTTCTAAACAAATCTGACACTTCACAAACAAGTGCCAACGGTGTCAGGGGAATGGGCTAATTTTTGGCTATCACACCTACTGCTGAAGCCAGCAGCCGGGCTGTCACCAGGGCTGTACGCTGCCTTGTGTTTGCTTCTCTTTCCCTCTGAACTGCCTCAGAAGGTCACCCTGGTCAGGCTAACAGATAATGCAGAGGTTAAGTATCGATCAAATCTAGACAGGTTTTCAGTGTTCTCAGGGATTTATAGGTCTCATCATTTTACGACAGATGAAAAATACAAGAACTAGAAGATCACTTCTGATCAAGTCTAGGAACAGGTTCATTCGCCTTTGCCTGCTCTTCTTCCACTCCAGCAATATTCTTAATAGAAAGCAGCCACCGTAGTAGTTTATAGACTTACCACACTTTATTAAAAAACGCACTATGTATGAAATACAGCAGTTTAAGCCTTCAGGGAATAACCAGCTCCAAGCAACAGGAAACTCCCACGTCCTTGAGAGCGAGCCCCGAGCCCCGAAGCTGCCGGCCGGCGGGCTGGAGGCATTTTACCGCCTTCCAGCTGTCCCTAGCCACCGGCACCACCCCCAGAAACCAGGGCTGCCACCGCTCCCGCCGTTCCAGCGTTTATTCCTCCGCCCGCCCCGTGCCTCGGAGGAGCCCGGACAAGCCCCGGTGAGAAGACTCGCCCCCACAGCCGGGAGAGCCCAGCGACCCTCCAGCTGACCGAGGCGGGGCGGGCGGCGAGCCGCGTCTCCCCCTCGCCGCCGCGCAGCCCTGAGGGATCGCCGCAACCCCGCGCCCCCCGCCCTCACCTCCATGGCGGCCGCCGGCGTCCCGGGGCGGGGGTGGCGCCGGGCCGGCCGCCCCTGCCCCCCTGCGCGCCGGGCGGGGCAGCGCGCATGCGCGGCCGGCGGCGCGTGGCCACGCCCTGTGCGCATGGGCGGGGGAGCTGGGCGCAGGCGCAGTGCTGCCGCGGGGGGGAGGGGCATGGCCGCGGCCCTCCTACCAGGCGTCGGGGAAGGGGAGGTTGTGGGGGCGTCTGGGGTGGGGGTCGCTGCCCAAGCTAGGCTGGCAGCTTGCAATCTTCTCCTTCCCAGAAGAGGGATATGCACCTGGACGTATCCCCTCTCGTGGCAGGAGGGTGCAGGGCCCCTCGGGGCAGGTGGGCCGTGCGGGGGCCCTCGGTGGTAGCCGGAGGCGGAGAGTCGGGTGGCTGCCATCTTGTATTGCCGCCCCCCGCCCGCTGCAGGGTTGCCCAGAAGCGCTAGTGAAAAAACGGCAGTAATTAACAAACAAAATTCGGCGCATGCTGTTCAGGTGATAACCTTTGCAGGCAAGACCGTACTGAGTTAAAAAAGCCAGTAAGACTTTCACATCCACCCGCACCAAGTACTGTCTCTCACAAAACTGCTAGGGCACAGGAGGGGTGATAAGGATAACTTTCTAGAAGCTTCTTTATTCAGGAAAATTCCTTTTTGTCTCAGCTTTACAAGCTGAGACTGTATTGTCTATGTAATGCCAGCAGCATAACATTTTGGAAGTTAATTTCCTTGCCTGTTTTCTCTGCTTCCTGTGCTCCCCACAAGCGTTTTGCATGAGCCAGTGATTTTCCCCAAGTTTCCCATTTGGCCTCAGGATCAACTTAGTGCTGAGGTACCTCGGCAGTTGCTCAGGTGACAAGGGGAGAGTGTCCCTGGCCTCTGCCTTCAGAGCAGTGTGGCTACAGCAGAGGGGCTTGGGGATATTCAGTGAGCCAGGTGCACCCTCAGGCAGGCCAGACTAAGAACGGAAAGTAAAGTAACAACAACCAAGAGCTACGGATAAACCTAGGGAGGCACAGCATGAAAACCCTGCTGTGGGACAAAATATCAAAAGGACTCAGAAGGCAGTGCTGTACACCTGACTTGCTGCTTCTCCTCAGTGGTGGCTCTGCAGCCCAGCCTCCCTTGCTCCTACTCCCTTTGGGATAAATAGCAGGCCTTCTACATTAGGATGCATTTTCTCATTTTTTCCACGCGCTCTTGAATAATTTAGACAGCAGCCTTATTTCCTGCGGTTACTTCCTTACCTCCCCAGAACTGCTGCCCTTTTTCATCTGGCATTGAAAGATAAGTCTCCTTTATGGCCAATACAGCTACAGAAGAGGGGCAGCAGTGTAAGAGCAGGGGGGCAAAGACAAAAATGCTACTCAAATATTTTTCTAAATCTTTTAAAATAATTGCTATTGAATAAGGCTTTTAATTTTGCCAGCTTTATCCCTTTTTAGATTGGCTATATTGCTTGCAAATATATTTGACTGGAAAAACAATCGGGTTTTCTTCTCAACAGAGACACAAGGCACCAGCTCTGCACAAGAGCTCCAAGAGAAAAAAAGGCTCACTAATAGCAGAAATCTTGCTTTGGAGTTTGCAGATGAGTCCCTTCTTTTAATTTTACAAACAGAAGCTCAGATCTACTTCTCAGGTATTAAAAAGGCTTGGGAAGAGACAGTTATCAGTGCTATTGCCCACCGTAAGGCTGAGCAGAGAGGTGGATTCGTTTGCAGGAAAGCATCCCTGGCAAGAAATAGCTCTTTTCCTTATCAACTCAGATTGACATTTTATAAGGTTATTCTCAGTTTGGGTGACATTTCAGTTCTCCGCTCATTAGAGTAGGCTAAAGGAAAAGGTGTAAACTTGGTAAATTTAGAGTTCATATTTAAAGAAAAAAAAAAAGAGTAGATTGAAATCAAGTCCAACAAGAACTTCCGCGAGATACTACTCCTTACCTCATTTGTGATACAGTATCTTCTCCATAAGGGTTTCAAACGTCAGTGGAGATGCTAGCTTTGCTGGGAAGCAGGAGATGTTCCTGCCTAGAGACTGCAAGCTTTGCTGCACCGTGCATGTGTGCAGCTTTGCTGCACTGTGTGGCTACAGAGATCAGATAGATAATGGCAAACTCTGAAGCGGAACATGAATGTGTCTGGAAAAATCAAAGCAAATTGCAAGCTATCAAGTTAGCAGGACTTTAACAGTCACCATTTGTGAAGATTTGGGAATTTTCACACAGTGTTAACCACATTTCAACTGGGAGATGGTAACTGCCACATGGCGAAGAGCCTGTAGGACTGTGGATGGCAAAGAGATGTAGCCCTTCCCACCCCCAGAGCACCAGAAACTATCTCCAGGTTGCCATGGAGGGAGAGCAACCTCTTTTAGTTATACTGGCCTAAAACTGTATATTCTGCTGCTACATATAGGGTCAATGACTTGTTGATAATAGTGTTTTTCACCCAAAGCTGTTCAATTCCACTAGTGTTGGCTATTGTTAAAGTGGCTCAAGAGAAACACCAAATTCAGCTTGGTGAATTACAGCTTTAACCCATGAGCATCCCAGCACTGTATGGTTTCAGTCTGGACACGTAGCTTGGTACCCACAACTCTCAAAGCCACAAGCTCAGCAAATCTAAGGCAAGTTAAGACATATGCTACCTGCTCTTGCTACCTTCTCTGCCAAGGGGACAGGAAGATGCACCACAGTTTGAGAGCTGCCAATTCCTCGCCTGGGTTCAAAGGAAACAGCCCAGAAGCAGAGCAGTGCCTGAGACAGCTGGAGCCTGCAGGTCCCAGGACAGGATGGCGTTACTGAACATCAGTGGTGTCTTTGTGGTATCCTCTCCCAGGATGAAAGAATGCTTTGTTCTTTCCACCAAACTGGTATGGAAGGGCATGTCCTATAAACAGCAGAAGCATTGAAGCCTGGCTTCCTAGGGATGCACTCGTGTGCATGTTGGTGCAGTGCTCTGATGTCTAACAAGGTGCAAGCCCCGGTGAATATTTCTCCACAGCAAAGCCGCTCCTGGCAGCTCTTCCCCACGTGAATCTCTGGTGGACCATCCAGGCTGAGGACGCCTCTGTTTCCCTCTCCCCTCAGGGAGGGCATTAGTAGTCTTCGCTCTCCACTAGCTGCCCACCTATTTCCACAACACATCGAAACCTTTTATCCTTGAAGGGTTCAGGACTTTGAACATCTTCCCATGTATACCTCCACTGGAACAGCAGTGAAGGGTGGTCTGCAAGAGTAGCTCAAATCCATGCAAGCACATTCAGACTGTCAACATCTAGGACTGTGTCAGTTCAGGGGAGATCATCTCAAACTTTTGTAGCATGTTTTCAAATTGAATTCATCATGATTTTTAATTCCCATCCATTGCTTCTTGTTACACCTTTCTCCACTGGGTTAAAGGGCTCTTACACAACACAGCATCTTCTGCCTGTGAAAGTAGGCGCCTTTTCTCAAAGCAAGATGTATATACTTGAATCCTTGTTTTTCTTTCCCTTTTGTTACTTGCAAGATAACCCAGCTGCACAACACATTTAACCAGAGGGCAAATCTTAAGTTTAAATCTAGCCTGTTATAAAGCAGGAGTGGGGAAAAAAAAAAAAAGTATTTTGAGTTTCATTTTGTTGTTTTTAATAGAATAGATATGGTATTTCTAGGAAATGGTTATGCTAATATTTCAGGGCTAAGTCCCATGAAAAATGAAGAAGCAAGCACCTCCTCAAACAGTATAATTGGTTTATTAACCACAGTAAAATAAGTAGTTCTTCCACATGACTTTTCCTTTTATGTTTTAATAGCTTTTCAAGTAGAGGTCTGCTTTTTACCCATGCAGCAGACAGCAGAGAACATAAGGAGCCGTCTATGCTGTCTGTTAGGCAAATAAGAAGTAATTACCAAAGCTAGTTTTGATTTAACAGTGTTAGAACTGGATCACAGTACTTTGGCCTATGTTTTACTACTAAAATGATTTCAAGCCTTGACTGGAATTATTCCTCTCTTATCTGCCCACAGCCAAGCACCTAAATCTATCTTTAAGCACCTGCAATCTAGTCTAGTCTGATTTTCAGGACACAGAGCATGTACTGTTCCTTTGCTGTTCAAGGAATTTGTACAGGCTCAGTTTCTCTGAAAATTATACTTCTCATTTAGGTGATTACACCCAGAGACTGGCTTATGCAATCACATTTGCCAGGATCAAGCTTCTGTGTCATTCTTTTCTTGTGAATGTCCCTTCTCCCCACTCCGCTCCCCACCAAAAAAAAAAAAAAAAAGAGAGAGAGAGAAAGTGGTGCTTCTTTCAGGAAATCTTATGATTCGTGTGTAGCACTATGGGTAGTGTGAGGTATCTCTACCCCTAGAGACCATGTTTCAGTGTCCCATCTGGCAAAGCTGTTCACAGCAAGGGACAAGGAAAGGTTCTCAAAATGGACATTAAAAGTGCCTGTATGGATGTCAATGCCAGGCTGAAACCTGCTTTTCCTGTAGCCAGCCCCGTGAAGAGTGCTCACACACTCATACAGTGCCACCCCACTGCCCACTGGGACAGAGATCCTGTCTATTTAATGGAAAGCCCAAGTAACATGGGACCTGGAAAATGTGCGGTCTGCTGGAGACCAACAAACCAAACCTGCTGGAGACCAACAAACCAAACCTGCTGGAAACAAGCAGAAAAATGCTTGTGTCCACTGTGCAAGCTGATCATTAGAAGCTGTTCTGCGTACCCCTGAACTCCCCCATCTACCCCAAACAGCTGTTCAGCAGCAGCAAAGTGACTTCTACCAGTCCAGATTGCTTTTCATCCTCAACAGCTCCTCACTTTTCTGCTGGGCTCAGCAGGACCCATTACAAATCATTCCAGTCCATATCCTATGGTGTCCTGCTTAGGAGAGCAAGGGGAAATGCAGACTGTGTGCTATCCCAAATGCTAGGCCCCTGGAGAGCCACTGGAGACACATAGGGCTGTGTCCAAGTAGTCTGACTTAAGTGTTGCAACTTGGTATTGATTATTTAGGCAGTGCCTATGCCATCATTGTCAATGCAACATGGACAAGAGGGCTGAGTCCTGGTGATGTTATATGTGGTGTTTTGATGATATGTTCTTCCTAGAATGAACAGGGCTAAGCTGCCTCATGCCCTTGGGTTCCTTGGGATATTACCCAGATGAGTAACAGCCTCTTTGGCCAAAGTTCTGGATGTCACAGTGTCATCCTATGACACTGTGCATGCTACATCTGTCTGTGCCGTCTCCTGGTTTAGACAGTATTTGTACATGGATAAAACAAAAGTCTTGGGGCCAGGGATGAGCAAAACTCTCAGAAAGTCCATTTGACAAGTGAGGGTGGATATCCTCATCCTACCCAACTGGGTTCTTCAGACATGAGAGGTGCTGCTGTATGAGTGCTCAGCACCAAAGAGGGGAGGCTCTTGGAGTCTTCTGTTATGTGCAGGAGAAGGGGCTTTTTTAATCCTCCTATTGCTATGGACTGGTTACAACATGGTATAGTATAAAAATGTGTGTGAGTTTTAAGGAATTTGGAAGTCATAGCACAAAAAGGACGTCTTGGGGAGGAAACTGTAACTGCTAGGAACCGAAGTGGGAAGATGATGTTCCTCCTGAGTGGCGACATTTTCAAATGCAGCATCTCAGTTTCATTTCATTGCATTCCTGTTCTGCTTAGGTATTTATTTTTGCATCAGAGAGAAGTAATATTGAGCAGATTGAAAAGTCAAGCAAGAAGGACTTAGCCAGGGCTGCTGCTTCCAGCACAGAGAAGGCATTAGCTGAGTTCCTAACAAGGCCAGTTATGGGTTACAGAAGCAATCCAACGACTGAAAGAAAACAAGTCCTCAGAAATGAGCACAGTCACCAAAACAGCAGAACATTTTGCCACAGCGTTAGAAATCAAGGCCTTCCATAGCATTATCTCCACCTATATGTAGCTACCAAAACCAGCATGTCCACCCTGATAGTTTACGCTGGGACTGAGAGCTTGTGTGCATCTCAGCTCTTATCTTATTCCGCCCAGTGCACATAAGTGTGGAGAGTCCTGGCACTACTGGAAAACTGCAAGATGAGTAAGACCCAAGGGGGGGGGACCGTGAGTGCAGTGCTGGTCCTGGCCTCCAGCCCAGGATGCCTACAGCAAGTTGCCCAAGACTGCCAGCTCTTACATATGCTCACCTGACAGCCACACAAACAGATGGCAAAATGCTTACCTCAGTCCGTCATTAGAGCATAGCCCAAAGCAATTGGTAACTGGCCCAGTGGATATAAAATATTAAATGACAAAGGAGAGGTCTGTTCCAGTATGGCAACTCCCAGGTGGTACAGCTGCATTAAAGTTGATAATAAAATAGCTGCTGGAGGATTACCCAAATGGTGGGGAAGCTTCTCCTTCTAACACAGGCTGAAGAGTCATACAAGTTGAAGAATCCTGAAAATATGGATCCTCTTCCTCCCCCTCATGATTATTGTTCCCAGCAGGAGGATGTTAAATGCATACCACCACTTCCTGAGTATGAAGCAACCCTGTACCCCAGCAGCCAGCACCTGGACCCAACTGTTCTGCAAGAGAAGCCCTACAATCCAGGGTTCCTGCAAAGTCCCAAACTTCCTTCAGGTTTTCCACCAAAACACATGATTTGGGAGAACAAGTGTGAGATACTTTTAAGAAGCAGTAGTCACGGAGCTGCTGGGCTCACTTAGGATCCAATGGGTATCATCTGATCTATCCCAGTTATCCTTGTTGCTGCTGAGGCACTTGTGGCTGGCCCCAGCGGTGAGCCAGCTTGGATGGGGTAAAGGTTGGGTGAGCTTAGACATTGGAAGAGATGAGAGACCCTGGGGCAATCAAAATGTGGCCAGCATTAAGTGACTACACAGGTAGTGAGTCCTGCCCTATGGATGTCAGTAACAGATGCCATCACCCCGTATCTCAAAGCATCAAAGTAAGGTGCCTCATTGGAGCTGGATGGATTGTGTTCCTCTGAGACCTTAAACTTCAAGAAATTTGCAGGCAGACCATGGTTTCCTCCCCCTGCCACCCTGCCCCACAGCTACCTCTACAGAAAGAGACTCTGTCGTATAAGAGACCTCATTTGCTGTCGCTATGTTCTGCATCAGTGCAGACGTGCAGTAGCCCCCCACGCACTGCTGGCATTTCAGCTCTGACTCAGGGTCTCTTTTCAGCAGGGAGCTGAATGCCACACTGTTGCTTCGAGGTTTTCTTGACACTTATGAGTCATTTGTCCTTCCCTGACCTGCATGAGGGAATCTGGCTGACCAGGCTGCACTAGCAAAGCTGTGAGCCTCCAGAAAATAAAAGCTGTACACATTCAAGAGAAACACTCTTGCCTCTAGTTTTGAAACTCTCTGTTAGAATCAGCATCTTCCCCCACCTCCAAGAAAACGATCAAGGAATGGATCTAGTGTTATTAACCAATCTCTTCTGATCCTGAGTGGATTCATGGTCATCTCCCAGCATGACAGATTTTTAACCCTTGGCCACAACAGCTTCTCCTTGGCTCCTTTTTCTCTCTTCCCAAGTCTTCTCTTGCATTTTACAAGCTTTTACCAAGGGAGGAGGAATATCTCAGACCAGACCATGTCATGGTTATTGTGAGCATTCACCCAGGACTGTCCAGCTTTAGCATGGGCAGGCTTAAACCCAGGAGCAGCCACTCAGACCAGCAAACCCCCACCACCACCCCATGGCCCAACCCCCCTGGGCTGCCAGTGGGGCTGCTGCCAGGGTAGGTCAGCCTTGACCCCTGCCTATGCCTGGCCAAAGGCAGTGTGCCTCACTGGCTGAGCCCAAGCCCTCTCCATGTCCCATCGCCATGGCACTGGGACAGGAGCCATTATGCTCCACAAAGCCCTTTCTTCCCCCATCCAAAGCTATTCCTAAATCCTCCAGTGCCTGCAGACATTGCATAGCACAGCATCTCTCCTGTGCCAGCCTCTGTCTGACCTGGTGACCAGCACCACAGCCGTTTGTTCGGCCATGAAGGACATGGTGGTTGCAGAGAGGGAAAATAAAGTTCTGGCAGTAGCACATCTCCCCTTCATTAGGAGAACCCAGGGATTTTGCAAAGAGACAAATGAGTCCTAGGCACCTGGCAGCCAGCTGAGCAGATGAGTCATTTGGGGAGCTGGGGCTAATACGAGCTATGTGCGTATGTAATGCATCCCAGGGTTCCTGCCTGCTTTCAAATTGTGCAGGGATGTTTGCTGAAGCTCTGGGGATGTTGGAGCCTCATAGGCACAATTCAGCCTCCTGAGAGGAGGAGAAGTTTGTCTTAGATACTTATCTCAGTGCTTCTGCTTCATAAACATGTCTGCTGTGCTCAGGCATTAAACACTCCAGGCTGGGAGGCACTCAGGCTCAGTGTCTTGGAGAGAGACAGAACAACCTTTCTGGCAGTGGATGGTCCTACAGAGACCACTGCTGCTTCATTACTAGCCCTATACATGCAGCAATTCAGCCAAGAAGCCTCAGATACCCTGGTAAGGGGCACAGCTCCATCTGCCAGTGGGGATGAAAGCCCTGGAGCAAATGGTGGAATGTGGGGAATACCCCTGAGGGAGGCAACCCCATGGGCAGAGCAGCTGATGCCAGGGCAAAGGGGGAACGTGGACATGGGAGTGGTCTGAGACTTGTCTTCTCCATTGCACAAGCGTTGCAGTGGCAGAATTTGGAGCTGAAGAGGTCAAAATGCTCAGCCCATACATGCTGCTGCCCGCTGGGATGGAGGGTGCTTGCAAATGTGACTTTTCTCGTTTATTTGGGCACAAACCCTGAGCAATATGGGTGACTTCCATGCTACGAGATAAGGCACGCACTAATTTAACAGGAAGGATTTGACACCCAGCATTTAATGGCTAACAAGGAATCCAGCCAGCAGGGAGTTTGTGATCCTGCTTGGCTGAGAACATCTCCCATGTGGACCTCTGGTGTGTAATAAGCTGGCTGAGCTCATCCAGCAGAACACAGAGCAGACCTTCACTCTGGTCTCCCTCTCTCCCCTTCTGTTACGACCCAGACTGAGCAACCTAGGGAGGGTCATAGCGGTTGCATGATTCTCTTGGGCTAAATGAAGGTGAAATGACACCAGACGATCGATTAAATGCTTTATTGATGGTAGAAACAACCTGAACTTGGCAAGCGTAACAGTAGGCAACCTGAACTTGGAAAGTGTAACAGTAGGCAGTGTGGGTTCTAATTGAAATACTTGTAAGAGGAAAGGAAAAAGGGGGGGGAGAGAGAGGGAGGGGGAGAGAGGGAGAGACTTATCACCACTCTCGGATCCTGCAATGACAATGACAGACATGGCAATCCTCTGGTGATGGGCATGCACCCGGCTCCTTAAAGTTGTGTCTTTCATAGGCTAGTCCCCGCCTCTCTATCACGCCAATTCCGCCCACTTGAGGACTTAGATGGTTCTTGTTCCAGAATGTTCTTGATCTTCTGTGCAGGTGCCATTGTGGGGAGTGGTTGTGAGGGGTCTTTCGGGTGGTCGTGAGCCCCTTCCTCAAATGGACTCTGTATGACCTCTGGCCATATATGGTGAGTTGTCAGGCACATCAGAATACAGGACTGTGCCTCCTCCTACACACCTCCCCACTCTGTGCCAATCGACTTCTCACCTGTGGTTTAGTGTTGTTACGCAGATGTTAACTTGTCTCACCACAATGTTTGAGACATCAACATAAATTAACTCTTTCGGTCTCTCACACCTTCCTATACTGCTTCCAGAGTTACTGCAGATGCAGTTGTCACAGCACAATCATGAGCTGTGTTTCCTTGTGTAAACTAGGTTCAAAAGAAAAGAAGAAGAAATACCAAAACAAAGTCTTTTTTAAATTGCTGCTTGAGATGAGCCTGTGGGTTGGTCTTTCAGAAATAATCAACACTTTCTGGCTGCAGGAATCTGAGGGAGCTCTGTGGTACAGAGGAGGTAAATATGAAACACTCTCAAAGCAGGAGGGCTGAAATCCTCAGGCATGTGTTTAAAAATAAACAAAGTACACTCCCCTTTTGTAATGCATAGTACATAATTACCTGGTGGAACTCATTGCCGCAGGACAATGTGGAGGACAAAAATATAAGCAGGCTTCTGTGCACGGGCGTTATTTACACCAAGTCTTGTTAAACTGAGTATGGCTGATGCTTCCTGTCTGAGTACCTGTTCACTGGCCACACCACCCTCTTGGATTTTTTCTTCTGTTGTCTAATGTGAACCTCCCAAGCCACAAACCATGGTTGTTGAGCACTGTCTCACTGTCTTCCACTGTTGAGTAGAGGTTGACTTTCCCATCTTTGTACCTCACCTTGAAGCAGCTGTAGACTGCTATCAGTCCATCCCTTGGACCCCACTTCTGAGACAGCTTCTCTGTAAGTCCCAACCTTACCAGCTTCCAGAGGGTCCTGTGCATTGAGTCCAACCAGGCCTCACTCCTCAAAAAGGCAGAAGATTCCCGACAGAGCTGTTGTCGTCTCCTGCCTCTGTACCACAGTGATTTGTGCCTGTGGTTCCTGACTGCAAGAACAGGCTGCAAGATTGATCCCAGAACCCAGGAACCGCACCCCTTTGGAAAATGTAGTGAGTGAAACTCACCACCATGCATCACTGGAAAAATACCTTCAGGTGGGATGCTGGTGAAAAGTCTGCAAGGGGAGGATGGAGACTAGCAACATTAGCCTATGTCAAGCTGCTTTCTGAGATGCAAGCTGAGGTCTTAATACAGCATTGAGATCCATCAGTGCTGCAACTCTCAGCGGAAATCCACTCTTTAAGTTATTCTTGGTGCTTTTTCATTATGACTGT
Source organism: Pelecanus crispus (assembly GCF_030463565.1). NCBI lineage: Eukaryota > Metazoa > Chordata > Aves > Pelecaniformes > Pelecanidae > Pelecanus > Pelecanus crispus. The sequence continues at coordinate 70,494,195 of NC_134647.1, read as the reverse complement.
CTTACTACAGATGAATCACAGAAGAATGAAGTACACCACGCTTATTAACATTTCTTTAATTAGTAACAAAAATGTTTGGACTTCTACTGATTGTTTTACACAGAAGATATTGGAATGATGTATCAGGTGGTTTTGTGTCCATTTTGTTCTGTTTTATTTGCGTGTAAAAATATATATCTGGTACACAAGGTTAAAAAAAATAGATTTTTGTGACAAAATAAGTGCTTTGAGCACTAAAAATTCACTTGTGCACTTTAATGTTGGCCTAAATATTTACATTTTCTAGCCACATCCCCACCCCACCCCAAAAATGGGCAAACCCCAGATTATAAATATCAGCTGTGTCTGGTATACAAAACTTTCCCAGAAAAAGGGCAGGAAAGACAAACAAAACAATGCTGTGGCTCAGACAATTTGATTTTAACTCCCCAAAAACAGTGAAAAAAACCAAAAGACATCAACTCTTGTCAAAAGAAAAATGGCACAGGGAACACAACACTAGTTATCAGGCATTGCAAGCAAAAGGGGAGGAAATTTTGAGATGTGATACCTTTCAGGGGAATAATGGCACAGACCAGGTAGCAATAGTATGCCTTGAAAAGGTCAAAAAGGTTTAAGAAGGACTGCTCTTGCCTTTTTGGAAGAACAGGGTAGATTAGATGTCTCTTAAAGTCCTTCTCCACCTGATTTACTATGCTGTAGGGTTGGATAATGGAAAAACAACAATTTCTACAGACAGCCTCTGCTGATCATGAGCCAAGACAACATGTCAGGAAATGCTGACATGTTGAAAATGTTGTTTTCTGGAAATGGTTTCTTTCCACCATTTCCTGAGTCTTTCTCAGGTAGACTGTGCTGATCACACTGAAAAGTGGGCTAGTTCACCTCCTCTGTCATGGGGCCACCTTACCATTAGCCCAAGCAGTGTTGGGTGCATCTTAGAACATAATGAAGTCCCCTCTGCCAAGCATGAAAAATTCCTTTGGGGGGAAAAGGGGTCCCTTTGATAAAGCATGAATTAGGGCAGAAGGAGAGACATTCATAGCTCATGGTTAAAGATGGTACATCAGCAACTAACCACATCAAGGCAGTTGGGATCAAATGTCACCAACTTTGCAGAGCTGATCTCAGATGTTACCACAAACCCACTGCATGTGGGAAAGGTAACAGGCATTATTCGGTAACCAAGGTCACGCCTGCTCACAGGGTAGGAATCACTAATAAAACATTTGGAGATCAGTGTAGCTGAGGACAAAACAAGAGGACAGGTAGCTGAAGGGATGTTATCAGACATGGGATTGAGTCTTAGAAACCAAAGTGTGCAAAAGTCAACCAAACTTGCCTCATCCTCCAGTAAGTCAGTGGCTTTCTAAGACAGGAACCATACAACAGAGATTGGGATCTATTAAAAAAAAAAAAAAAAATCTGTCCAGAGATGCTTGACAAGCTTAGGATTCGGCCCTGGCCTGAAGAGGCTCTTCTGCAGTGTTCATAGTTCATTGAGTTGAAATGCCCAGAGCAAGTCCTTGGGAAGAGGTCTCCCACCACAGGGTGTCTTGTCCCACTGGACTCCAGATGAGCCTGCTGAGTTCGCCTGCCAAAATGCTTCAGTGGCAAATTCGTTCTGTCATTTCTTTCTGCATTGAAGGGGGAGAGAAAAGAAAGAAACAGTAAGTGCAAAAGACAAGTTTTAGTAAAGTGATATGTCAAGCAGTTTGGTAGGTGTCCAAAAACAACCCAAGGAAGTGACCGTGGGAATCTTGGGCAGTGTTTCTCTATTTGCCATGCCAGCTGTCCTGGGAACTGCTCTGCCTCAGCAGCTCCTTCCTGGCATCCTCCTTGGTCTCTGTGGCACAAGGTAATTTTGGCCATGCCCCAGCTTTGTGAGCAGTCCAAGGAAAGAGTGTTGCCTGAGATGTTGAAAGATGCAGGTCCTGCTCCTGACTCAGCCGCGGAGCAGCCAGACAAGGTGGTGCCACTCTCAGAGCCTCCGTTTGCAGCTGCCTAGGGAGACGGGACAGAGCTGCTCCTGGGAGCCACCAGCTCTCGCTCCGGGAGGTGACAACAGCTCACCCAAAGGACCTGTGGTTTTGGCAAGGGATCCCATGGTCACACTGCAATGCAAATGAGTGCTAATAACAGAGGGCCACAGGAAACCTCCTGCGAGAGCAAGCTCTGTTTAGGCTAACAGACTGGGGTTTTTATAGCCAGGATGGCATCACGCCAGCTGCGTTAGGAAGGTGTCCAGCTTTCAGCTGGTGGAAGACAGTATTTGTCCTTGCCTTAAGGAGCTCAACTAATAGCTTGCAAATCATGTACATTGCTGCAGCGAGGAAAGTCTGTGATTTTCTCTGGCTCATCAGGTTCATGGCTTGTGAATCTGTGTGTGCACACAGACCCCCTCACACACCCCAGAGAAAGGTTTGCACATTGAAGTGTACTCCCAAAATAGATCTGAAGTAGGACTGGTCTGTGGAGAAGGAAGGATGCAATTCTGAAAAAAGGAGAACTAGCAAAGTAGGATGACCCTTGAGTAATCCTATAAAAGGCCCTTTAGTGATATAACCAAGGGGGACAGTAGCTGCAACCTCAGCTTTTCAGTGCTGAGAGCTTTGTTTTCAAAATCCATCGGGGAAAGGGGCAACGAGAGGGCTTCTCTGTAGGAGTAATATGCAAAATGCCTCGAGCGCAGAACCCTGCCATCAAATGAAAAGCTGATGCTCTGCCACAAAATCACGTTGCAAATGGGAAGTGTTTGCAAACATCTTGGAAGGAGAAAGAAGAGGGGGGTGAGAAGACTGTGAACATGCTCTTGCAACAGCATCCAGCCCACCCCACTAGCACAGCACTATGCACAAAGGCAGCCTTGAACGGGATGGGTTGGGGCGGCCAGTGGACTGCCAAGCCGCCTGCAAGCTCCTCAGGCTGGCCCCAAATGTCCAAGGCATTCATCACACTCTGGAAATGCCCACAGCTCTGCCTTAGTATGTAACCAGCTGGACCTCTGCCAGCGCTGCTGCCCGGCACCATGACCTGCCTTTGTCAAGGAAGCAAGTGCACAGCTTCTCTCTGCCCCCATATTTCTTGATTTGTTAAGAGAGTGAATCACTGCCTTTCGCTAGTTCTGCCTGTACAAAGGATCTATCTCGTTCTCGGCTCCCAAGATTTGCTGCTAAGAAATCACATCCCAAAGAAGCTGGACAAAAGAGAAACTGAGGCAGCAATGGTAGATTCCACCAGAGGCAGGCTTAGAAACCAAGAACTACTTCATCCCACAATCCCTGTAATTTTTCTGTTTAGGCCTAATAGCACATTTTCTGGCTGGGAAGATGCTATTTTTTTCTTTCTTCTTACTCCTAAATCTGAAAACTGGGGCTTCTCAGTAGAAAGCCCACATCTGGAAAGCTCCAACCATAATACAGCACTGAGACCTGCTGTCCTGTTCCAGATGTGCTCCCTCGACATGCCTGGTAGCCTTCCATAGTCATGTGCAGGGAACAGGCACCTCTGCAGGCAGGAGTCTCCTCTGTCATGTGATTCATGTGGACTAACTCTGGCCATCTACATGCAAGGTTAGGACAGTTGTCTGGGCTCATGAGCCAGTCAACAGAGACTGAACCTTTCAAGAACAGTTCATCTCATCCCTACTGAGAGATTATCACCTTTCCACAAACCTTGAGAACTTGCAAAAACTAAACCCTGCAGCCTTAGCCTAAAATGAAGGCAGATGCAATGCACTGTCTGTCCTTGCTTAAGTGTTAAACCAGCTGATGAATCCTTCAGGACTTAAAAACACTTAGGAGCAGGGCAACAGCTATGGTGCAGCCCAGTGAGAAGGGGAATGAGCAAAGCAAGTCACTGGTGTTCTGCCCTGAGCTGGGGAGAGTAATTAGCCACCAGAAGGTGGACTGAGGTCAAGTGTAAAGTTCTGCAGAGGTTGGATGTTATTATTTGTGCATCTTCACAACTGCTGCTGAAGCAAAGCCAGAACAGCATGAAGGCCAGGCTCCCCACATGCTCCACAGCATAATGAACTGAAGGCACACCAGGTTCCCGGGGGCTCATTGGAAGGCCCCTGTGATGTGCGTCAAGAAACTTCCCATTAGTGCTTTCCCTGCCTGCAGCAGAGGGAAATTCTGTTGGAATCTACTGGATCAATCCTAACCCATGCAGACTTTGGGACTGATGGCAGTGTCAGGCTGCAGCCTCCCTGGGGTAACAACATAGCCAGAAGGACCACTTTCAGTTTTTGAAAGTTGTTCACAAGCTGCAGCAACTTGTCCCTCCCTCCTCAGCTTAGCGTTGCATCCTGGACACAACTGTCCTCTGGTTGCAGGACACTCTCATACACACCTACAGCAAGTCATTGCCTGAGGGAAGGAGGTCTCCCATGTGTTTGGTCTGCTTGGGGCTTGGATGCCAGGCAATGGGCATGCCAAGAAATGAGACACAGATAGAGCAGAGGTAAATGGGTTTCATTTCCTTGTAGTTTAACCCTGGTTGCATCATACAGGAAAACCTGTTCATCTTAGATTCATCCAGACCCATAAATCATCTCATGTTGCATGTGAGTCACTGGCACTGAAAGCATCTTTAGCAATGTCAGCTTCTGCTTTGGCTATTAGGTGCTAATTATTTACATTAGCAAGCATCAGTCAAAGGAGATGACACCATTATGGGCTGTATATCAATGCTAAAGAAGTTTGTCATGAGGAGTGGTGGTGAGGAAGACTAACAGAGGACAGAGTGATGCTGAGCTGCCATTTTCTGGAGCTGAGGGCCATTGTGATAATATAGGTCACAATCAAACTCTATGAAATAATTAATGTAGATGCTGTTGTCATTCAAGTCTCCCCTGATTAGATCGTCATCTCTCCATCCCCCCCAAATCACGATCAGAGCAGACAGGCAGCAAATTGACTGAGACAAATGAAAGCAGAGGAGTAAAAGCGCTTAGCACTTAGGGGCAGGGGCATCCCCTCCCCTGCCACCCCCAGATACTCCTAAACAGGGAGCTCATGCTGGGACTTTTCTCAGCTCTTTGTCTCTCTGGGATTAGAACCTCTTGGTCTTCCCTGGGTCTCTGCTGCTGGATACAGCCTTTTCTGCAACCCAGCCTTTATCACAGTATGCTAACTACTGGGTTCCCTATTAGTTTTTCTCCCCATTGCAACATGTCTTCCCTAGGTCAGACCACACTCAACCTTGCCTGTGACACGCTTGCTTCTCTTACAAAACTATGTGCAGTTTCCAGTTTACGCGCCTGGGCTGTCTGGCTTCTGCTTCCCACCAGTCCTGCTGTTTTCAAGGACTCTCACTCTCTGCCTGCCTAATTGCTTCCCAAGGGAGGCTGCAGAGAAACTTGGAGCTTCAGCGATGCCTCTCCAGCTTAGCCTCTACAGCTGTTGTCTCGAACTGCATGTCCTACTGGGGCTTGCCTTCCTGCAGCCTCATTGTAATTCACACTAAGATCTCAAGTGGGGCCTTAGTCCACTAATAGGAAACTCAAGACGGTGGAGAGGAGACTTGGGCTCAGATCTGACCCCTGAAAGCCACGTGGACACAACTGTCTCGAAACACTTTGATGTGCAAATTGCATTAGAGCTACCAAGGCAGTATGTTATGGTGGTCCTCAGAATACTGAAAAGCGATTCATAGAGATGGCAGCAGAGGAAAAGTTTAAGGAGGGTTTTCAAAGGGTAAAGGGTTTCCTCAGTATTGCTGGGAAGTTCTCTCTCAAAGCACTAAGGCTGATGGTTACAGGACAGAAAACATGGTTGTGCTTCTGAAGTAGGATGGCTGAAGAAATCCAGAGAGGATGACTGCACTGAGTCCAGCCCCCACCCAAATCTACCTGTGGTGTGTTCAGTCCACACCACTCTCACCCCCTCCACCTCCCCATCCCTGGGGCATCCTTACCAAAGGCTCCAACTCCCGATGGTCAACGAGGCTGAACTCCCTGATGAAGTAGTAAAAGTGCTTGTAGCAGGTGTTGACGTGAGCCTCAGCACCCATGTTGATGATGCTGTCAAAGTGGTGGATGTAGACATGGACAAAGACACGGAAGAGGCGGGTGAGGATCTTAGTGCAAACTTGCTGGAACTGCTTGGGGAAGGGAACACCTGCAAAGCAGAAGCAAGTTGGAAGCCATTTGACCGTTTCCAAAAAAACCAGCTAGCGTTTAAATGTCACTGTCATGCTTAACAGGCAGTCATGGATGATGAGGAAGGACTAACTTGGCTAATGTCAAGAGTGACAGCTACACCAGGGCAATGTGCCATCTAGCTCTCCCCACAAACTTCCTCATTGCCCAGCTAGCAATTTCGCACAGGCATGGTGTGAGGATTTGGAGAGTTGCCCTAGGAGAGAAAATTTTTCATCCAGTGGAGGAGGCCACATCTCTCCACATCTGGCTCTATCCAGAGCAGTCTGGCAGAGGAACCCTCAGCCCTCTCTCTCTGCCTTTCCCCTACAAGTCTGTGCAGGCACAGCATGAGTCAAATTGTATTTACCCAGGTCCATGAACAAACCTAAAACTCCTCCCAGCAGAAAAGATACCTTCCCTTGTCCTCTGAATCAAAAGCATGGGTTCATACTGTTTTTCTTCCTCCACACACCCTCAAACATCACTTCTGATGCCTCAACAGAAACAGGTGGGGTTTCTACCTTTTTTCCTGATGCTTGTTTCAAACAAATGTCTCATTAAAACAGGAAGAAAACTGCCCATCTTAATGATGCTTAGGTTGTGATTTCATTGCACCTGTATGACACTCCTTCCTGAGATGTCCTCGCAGGCTGTTCAAGAACGGGACCCACCACACATTGCTCTATACTTTTAGCCTTGTCCTACGCAAGGACACAATTTCATACTCTACATTTCCATCCTTGTCTAAATGCACTGCTATCACAGGGGAAAATCTCAGAGGTGTGATACAGTCAGTGTCAGCAAGCTTGGGGTAAATCTCTGAAGGAAACTTGGCTTTGAAACCCTGAACATATTTTTGGGGAGGAGGAAAATGAAACAACTGGAATTTGTTTTCCTGACGCTTCTTCCTCTCCCCTGAGCAATTCAATGCAAATTTGAAAAGAACAAAATAAAAACCTCACTTCCCACGGTTGTACCAACCTCCTCCCTTAGCTTCTTATTAATGCAGTACATAGCCTCTTAAAAATCTTTCCAAATAATCTCTGCTCAACCATGGCCAGATCACACATTTTGCACTGTGGAAAGCATCAGCAAATCTCTTAGCTAAAAAAATTTAAAATGGTAATTTTATCTTTGAATCTTTCTCATCAGCCTCACTAGGCAACTAAATTATTTTCCCCAAAGGCTCCTGGCAGTTTTGTTTCCCAGCAGCAGTGCCATGCCCCTCTCCTCCATGGGTGGCAAATGCAGAGGATCTGTCCCTCCAACATCATGTGTGGAGCCTGTGTTTTCAATGACCAGGGTTCAGCGGGTGCTGGGCTCAGTATTGCAGCACCCATAACAGAAAATGATCTTTGGTCTAAAACAGAGTCACCCTCAGCCCAGCCCAGTCTCACTTTGCTCTGTGCACAGCGCAGGTGCGGCAGGCAGGACAGAAATGCGTGTGTGCTCGTGCCACAGGTGAATGTCCCAGCCACCACTTGGAGGAGGACACGTATCTCGGCTCAGCATCACACAAACACAGAGAGGTGGTTTTGAGACTGATACACAGCCGCTGCTCTGCATAACCACAAGCACCCTGCAGCCCCAGGGCTGCTCCCATGGCAGGGACCTCAGCGTGACCCATTTCACTGCCAGATCTAACAGATCCCAACAGGACTTTCTGGGAAAGGTGTTTGCATCTGGCAAAGTACAACCAGGCTCTCCCCATGCCAGCAGCTTAGAGATGGTACTGGAGATCTTCTGCCCTGCACCCTTGACTGCAGAGCTCTCCTTGCCTGCCAGTCCAATAAGGCCAGGGATCAGAGAGAGATCTCTGGGTTTCCCTTCAGTCAGGAGGGACACGATGCTTTACCAATGGCTTCATTTGAGCTTTTTGCACTGAGTGAGAATTTGCTGATCAAATAAAAGCTGCAATCACCCAGCTGGGGACTCAGACATGCCGTTAGGGTGGCCCCTGCAGACCAGCTTTGAAGAACCAGTCAAGAAACATTTTTTTTAATACAGAAAAATTCATCACAGTAGGTAATTTCTGATGAGCACACATTGCCGGGCCCTGGCTGGGGAGTACACAGTGTTCTGAACAGCCTGTCTTCCCAACACCAGAGGCAAGCAGTCGCTGCTGGGAACTCAGCAAGGTGCCAGCAGGCAGACAACAATGCATTTGTTGCCTCCAACAATTTGTCACCCATCCCACTTGCCTCGTGCCTCCTCTGGTCCAAGCAGGCAGTGAGGAAGAAATCAGACCTGACCAGCCACCTGGAGTTTATTGCCAAACTGCGAAGAGTGATAGTGAAGGCAAGCAGCAAACCTCAACCCAGTCCTGAGCTGAGAAAGAAATAAGATCAGATAGTGAACAGCAGATCAAAAGGATCTCAGACTCCCAGGGCTGATAGCATCTATAGTCCAGATACTGCTGGTAGATGAGCCACCTCCAGAGCTGGCAGATGGTGACAAGTGGCTTTGCACCGCTTTTGTCCTGAGGTTAACCAGGAACCCTCTTGTCCTATAAATCAGTTACCAGCAAGTCTTCATGGACATACTGGCAACTGAGACTTGGAGGGGAGACACCTCCAGCTAAATCCTGGGTTCTCCAAAAGCAGCTCTTGTGTCAGGGAACAGAGATTTAGCATAAATCGTAGAATCATAGAATAGTTTGGGTTGGAAGGGACCTTTAAAGGTCATCAAGTCCAAATCTCGTGGCTGCTGGCAACTATGGGAGTTGCTGAGCTATCCTATACCTAATGATGCCTGGAAAGATACCATCAAGCTGCCAGGACCTATAAGTACCCTTCTGGGCTACCCCACCACTGTGCTTTCACATGAACCCAGCACCAGCTGGGAAGCACCAGCTTCGGGAAGGTGAAGCTGGGCTGCTTTTCTTTGTGTCCATCACAAGGTGTCAGTGTGTGGCCATCCCCTCCAGACACGGCCAGGCTGTAGTGATGGCTGGGTGTTACTAATGGACTTCGACAGGTCACCCCTCCCCCTACCATGTCATGACACTAGCACCCACTATGGTCCTTTGGGTCCAGGGATCGCTGGGGTCCAGCTCTGGCCCTTTCTCCCCGCATCACCCCTCTCACTTGCACACATGGCCAGGGAGGCACGGGCAGTCCCAGCAGCACAGGGTGCAACCCTGGGCCATCAGGTCCTGCTTCCTCTCCCCGTGCTGCAGCCACGTCTGCACCTCCTGTGCCAGGACCCTCCATACAAGCTACGGATACTTGACTGGACCCTGCATCTGGCACGGGGGCCTGCACCAGTTGATCAAAGCGCTTCCCACAGGAAGGAAGCAGGGCGGATATCTGATAAGCAGGTTGCCTCCGCCAGCCGCAGTCGTGCCTTGCTGCTGATCTCCAGTGACTTGGAAAGCAACCCACAGCAGCCCCGCAGGCACTGGCCACGCCAGCGAGGAGCTGGAGAAACTCCCTATCCCCTCGCCCAGAGCTGAAAGGAAAGGGCTCTTCAGTAAAGGCTGCATCTCACCAGCCTGGGGAGAGCAGCAGAAAGATCTGGCATAAATATGGCTTGCCCTGGGTCACGGCTGCTGGCGCAGCGGATGTCCAGCAGACAACGCATGTGACATCCTCTCCAGCACATGAGGGGACACAGCAAGAGCAGGCTGTGCCTCCTCCCTGCAGCCAGGCATGCATTGCAGCCAGCACATCCCAGCAAGGGGAAAGCCCTGGGACAGGGGTCTCAGCACTGGCCACTCACCTATCCTGCCCTTGCAGATGTTTAGCTTTAAACTGAGCAGCCAGGCCCCCATATGTTCACATTGAAGCCGTCCTGGCTGCTAGGAAGGGTCACCATGACAGCAAGCAGGGAGCAACAGAGCCCATTCCCCATGCATGCAGAGCAGCAGGCTGCTCCCACCATGACTCCCACCTCCCTGCCAGACTGGGCCAGGCAGATCAGCCTTACAGCCAGCAACAGAGAGACCCCATTTGTGGCCAATGCACCCATAAGCAGCACTTGGAAATGGGGCAGCGGTGGCCCTTGCTTGGGGGACTTCCTCCATCCCTTGAGGTGGTGTATGGTGGCATGAAGCAGCAGGAGTAGCAGCTTGGTGAAACGAAGGGATGAGGCCAGTGGGACTGACTCTGCACGGCTGAGATGACCCATTCGCAGGAGTGTTGCAGGTCAGGGGGAAGTCAGGATGGAGCCCCAACTTTTGACAAACCACCCTGGCAGCGTGATGTTTCTTGGATTTGCTTCACCCTCCCCAGCCCTACACACACACAGCAATCCAGCAACGCCATCCCAGCATGTCCCACTGATGCTGGTCCCAGCTGTCCCAGGGGACAGCAGAACACCACAAAACCCATCTGGGCTGATTTAAAGGCATTGAAATTACCTTTACATTTAAATCCCTGGTGCTGACCATCCAGCAGCCTTGGAGGAAGCAGCAGCAAACCCACAATCTAGGCCCCCTCTGACTTTTCTTGCATGATGAGTGATGAGGAGGGGACCACAGGATGCAATGTGAGCTCACTCAGATGACAGGAAAAACATTTATAGACAAGGTCAGCTCGTTTTCTCCACCCGTGATCGCAGGCATGCACTACCCAGACATTGCATACAGACCAGACAGCCGGCAGCTGGGAGCATCGCCTGTTCCAGAGCAGAAAGGCAACCTGATCCCAGGAGGAGTGGAGCAGAGCATCCAGGGTAGCAGAAAAGGGAGAACCTTACCCATGTTCCAAGCCAGGGCAAAAGCTGTAAGTACAGCAGGTGTAATTTCACTCACTGCAATGCAGCCAGGGCACTGGCAAGTGGTGTGACTCACAGCCCTGAAATGAATGAGCACCTTCAGTTTATCTTGGATGTTTTGCTTGAAAACCCCAAGATATGATTTAATGCTTGGAGAAACCTGTTTTCCCCACTCTGTGCTGATTGCTTCAAAACATAAGGAAACCATGTGGGACCACGTGTAAAAGGAAATTAAAATGAGAGGTAACAAAGTGTCTGTGCTTACGGTAAGGGACTGTGAATGGCTCTTGGATCTCTCCTGCCATCTCTCCTGTCTCTAACCCTCGTACTCCAGCCAATTTAATTTTTTCATGATGAATCAGTACTGGGAAGCTATTTTGCTTCTTGGCAATTGTATTTTTTTCCTCTACAAAAGCAGTACTTCAGTGAACTATGTGATGAATTATTGTTGTTGTTATTATTTCTCAATTCCATTTTGGCCACCGTGGTGTTCAGTGATTCATTTTTTCCTAAAAATAAGTCTTTAAAGTCCCATTTAAAACTAATGGCATGATGGCAGCTGCAAGCTGGTGTGGTGTTAATTTTGGAAGAAAATAGGCAGGAAAAAAAGACAAATCATGTAAAAAATAGCCAACTGAGAGAATGGCAATAATTAGCTGAATTCTGAACATTTTTCTCCTGTTGTTATGGGGAGAAAGTATCAGATAATTTCACACCAAGTTTTCTCTGTTTTTTATAATTGTTCTGGGACCACACTTGAATGGCAGAGCTTGAGTTTTGAAAAGCTTTCCAAGAACTGTTCAAAATCTCCTGTGACTGATGCTCTTTAGAGCCACAGGCACATTTGGCAGAGAGCACAGGGTGTTTCCGGCTGGGTCTGGTCCAAACCCTGCGTCTGCACTGATTCAATAATGGAGAGGTTTCAGCAGCCATGATGGTGCTGATGGAGGATGCCTGGCCTTGTGCAACACGCAGCCTGGTGCTGGGCTGACCGGTGCAGGTGCAGCTGACTGCCACGGGCCCTGCAAACCCCATCCACCCAACCCTCCTCCCCAGCGCACTACCACCCAGCAGCAGCTCCCTAAAGCCAGGCACCACAGGGCAGAATGATTACCAGGAGGAGCTGATTTTTTTCAGGTGGTAATTTGTTCACGTGGACACTCACTGAAGAAATCTACTGATAATAGTTTTACCAGCTGGTAAAAATACACCTGTAAAATCATTTATTCTTCTCCCTGCATGGGAACAATGCTTATTCTCCATTTAAATGTATTTTTCAGGACAGCTACATTGGTTGGAAGAGTGGAAACAGAGCGCTAGCATACGCAAACTGATACGGGTTGTCTGGGAAAGCTGCTGTTGCTGTAGATTTATAGCAATCAGGTAGGCATAGCTCACCTCATGCAGGGATTTGTCTCATCTTGACCGGCAGACAAACAGGTTTCCACTCCAGAGGAACGATTATACAGCAAAGCCATTAAGTGGGACTGAGCCCTGCAGGTGGATTTCCTTGGGGATGGGGAAGACTCACTATCTCCCCCCAACCCTTGGTGTGGTACACAGAGTGCTTGGCAGCCCCCCCAGCCCCATTAAACCACCACAGGGATTTTCTACTGGTGCAGGCATGCCATCTGAGGGCTGCGGTCCTGCTGGTTAACTCCACCAGGTCACAAGCTGTCTGCTGGTGTCAGGCTCCCTTGCTGCCATTTTGGATGTCAGCTGCCCCTCCGGCCTCACTGCAGAGCCGACACACGCTCTGCATCATGCACTTTGGCTAAACCGACGGTGTTTGTCACCTAGGTTGCTCTGCTCCCTCTCAATTCTGACATGTGCTGAAGGACCAGATGCTTCAGTGGTGCAAATCAGCCCAGTTCTGCTCCGGTCACTGGAGTTGTGCCCATTTACCCCAGCCAAGGTCTCACCTGAGATGCCAAAGGATGCTGTGAGCCCACAAGACAGTGAACCGTCTCTGCTCAATTCCAGCTAAGCCTCTCACCCCAGGGTGAAGGATTTCCCCTCTCTGACCCATGAGATACCTCTCCCTTAACTGTCAGGACAGCCACGAGCGAGCCCCACTGAACCATGTGCTGCATCAGCTTTGTAGCTGTGGGTCACGCAGCCTGCTGTGGTCCCGGAGAGCTTTTAGAGGGACAAGGATGCTGAGGTTAGCCTCAGGCAACATTAGCAAGTTTGGGGAACACTTGCTGTTTCTAAAAAAAGAAAAAAAAAGAAAAGTCTGTGGTCAGGTGGCCTCAGCCAGGGAAATCTTTGTGCTGGGATGGTTTTATTGCACATGGCAAAGAGGGGCCAGGAGGGAAAGCTGAGATGCACACAGCTCATGAAACACCCACTGAGACGGTGGTCAGCCATACTGGTGGACCTCTCCAGTACAAGCAGGAGTGGAATCCCATCTCTGTTAAATCCTATCTCTGCTGCTAATATTGAAGAGCCTCACCGCCACTCCACAGCATGAAATTTATAATTTCTCCCCGTCACCTCATCAGACTCCTTTCCCCTCCTTAAAACAGCTCACATCTCCCCTGTGTCCTCTCAGTGCCTTATCCCCCTTGTTCTGGGTCTTTTCCCAAGGGGGAAAAGGAGGGAGGGAGGGAGGCTGAGCATCTCCATTTGCTCGCCCTGGCCACTGTCCCCAAGCCCCGTGTCCCTCCCTGTTGCACATCCCCCAGCCTCCCCTGCAATCCGGCATGATGACGAGGAGCAGCCGGTCGAGAACGGGCAGATGTGACATTTCCCTTCAGCCAAACACCTCCATCTTCTGAAATGCCAGAGCTGCCGAGCAATTACCCAGCCTGCGACAAACTGCCACCGGCTCCCTCCTCCCCCTGCCGACAACAAGAAGCTGTCATGCATTTAAAGTGCGATCTCGAGCTAAGTTCCCTTTTACATGTGCAAGGCCAGAAGCACCAAGACACGCCAGCAAGGGGACTGAAGTCAGAGACACGAGGGTCATCGTCCCCCGAGAAAGGGGCTTGGAAGAGGGACCCTGGGAATGGCTTTGGAAGAGAAAAAAAATGGGTTTGCCCCACGACCGCCTGCAGCCAGCCTGGATCTCACCCAGAGCTACTACCCCCATGCTGAAACAAAAGGAGAAGTAGAAACCAAAGGCACCAGCCGTCCCTCGTCATGTTGGGATGTGTTACACCTCAGAAGGAGAAGTGCCAGAGACAGGGTGAAAACCAGCAGGGCCATGACTGTACTTGGCTTTTGTGCCTCTGAGGGAGACGTAGGCGAGTGGAGGGTGCTGACCCTCCGTGGCTCCTGCTTTCTGCAGAGTTAAGACTCCCTGTAGCCCTGACTCCTCAGAGCAGCTTTCAAGCAGCATCACATCACAAATCCTACCTGAAAGGCATGAAATTGGACCCGGACACTCTCCTTTCTGGCCAGAGGGAAAAAGGAGTAAATCCACGTCTGCCCCCTTCTTTTAACAGTATGCAGAGCTTCTCCTTGGGAACAAGTCACCTTGGAAAATGGAAGATCCAGCTTGTACCCTGTGCCTGCCGTTTCGCCCCTTGGCAGCAGCGAGCCTGTGCCCAGCTGCAGCCAGAATCAACAGGGACTTTGTTGTCCCCAGCAGAGCTGGAGCTGCCAGCACGGAGCATCCTGCACCAACATTGTCAGCCAGCCACCCTTCCAGCCTCCTCTGTCCTCCGGGATGTGTGGAACCCACTGAGCCCACGAGGGAGGGGTGCCTCCATGGTGCAGCAAATGCCCCCAGTGAATCCCAAGGGCAGCCTGCCCCACACACCCTGAAGGCAGCCTATCTGCCTGTCCTCTGGCACGAGGATCCAGCACTGCGCTACCCAGACTGCCAGCAAGGGGAAGGCAGCAGCTATTGCCTGCAAGTCTTGGCTTCAGGTGATTGGAGGGAGAGAAAAAGAAAGCCCTGGAAGGCAGGTTGTACCACCCTAACCCCAGGCATAGCCAGTGCAGCCAGGTCAGACGAGGGATCTGGGGGGGTCACCCCATCCCAGAAGGCTGAAATTAAGAGTTTGGCACAACCAGCCTGCAGGCACTGCCTCCCTCTTGCTTGCAGAGAGCCACGACCCCTCTGAGCCTCTGAGGGCTGGAGACTTTCCCAAAAAAAGACACACAACTAGATGCTACAGCACAGCCAAACAGGGCTACAACAGTTAGTGGCAGCCAGTAATCCCACACAGACCATTTTTCTTCCATGTTTCCCAGCGTATTAATGAAAATCCCGAGCCTAAACTGCACTGATTTCATACGGCTCTGTCAGCTATGCTGCTTGGAAAAAAAAAAAGGTCAAGCAGACCTGCAAAGCCAGGTGTTTCCCCCCTGAAGCTCCTTAAATCTTCTTTTACATTCAAGCAGCTTTGCATTTCATCTGAAAAGCAACCGCCCCAAGGTGCGACCTGAGGTTCTGCCAGCCCCACCACCCAACGCATCAGCTCCAACCCTGGAACTCATCTCCCCAAACTACAAGAAAGCAGCTAAGTAGCAGGGCTAATATTGGCCCCAGCAGCTGCCAAGCACTGCAGGTCAGCAGCAGAGGGGTTAGTTTGCAAGCTGTGTTGCCTTTGGCAGCTGCTGCAAGCTCTTGAGGCCAAACTTTTTGAAGGGATGCATCGTAGACGCTGGGGGTTGGCAGCTGGAAAGGCCACATCCTGGGTCAGGCATCTCTGCTTGGGCGATGCCTCAGCTAAATAGCAAGATGTGATGTATAATCAGGGCTGAGATGAATTAGCAGAGACGGAAAGGAGCTGAGAAGTGGAGCAGCAAGGTGGGACGAGGGTTAAACTTTGGGAGCATGAACCTGCCTGGAAAACCAGAAAAAAATGCAGTTTGTTAGTCAAGAGAAGAGAGCGCTGCAGGGATGTGATGACCACCTCTAGCCAGCCCTGTGGCTCAGCTCCTTGAAGGAGGGCAAGGAAGCTGATGACCTACTAGCCCTCATTTCTCACAGTCACAGAATACGTGGAAAAAGTTCAAGCACAGAAAAGAACAACATTGTTTTTTACATCCCCTAGGAGCTGGATGAGGAATCCCAAGCTCAATTTGCAGCAAGGGGGTATGTGACAGACACTGAGGAACACCTGTAAAAGGAAAGGCTGTGATCCTTGGGATCACAAAGTTCAGCAACACCAACCCTGAGGTGCACCAATGGCTTGGGAACCTGCACCAGTTACAACCCCAGCCTTCCCACGAAGAACCAGAGCACACTCACCTATCCTGGTGGGGAAGATGTCCTCGTTGTTAATGAGCATCTCAATCCAGTCCATCAGCATACACATGTACTGCGGGGCCGACAGCTTGGTTGGCTTCTTGTATTTGCTATCGTCCTGCCACCTGTACTCATACTTGAACCCACCCGACATAATGGGGCAACTCTTCTCCGTGCAGTACTCCGACATGGTGCCATAGATGAGGTTGATGCGGTTGAAGAAGTCCACCACGTGCACAGCGATCCAGTCGTTGATGCTCTCACCAGGAGGCAGCTGCACCACTGCTTTCAGGTCCAGCCCGGACTTGAGGGAGGCTTGGGCTTTCTTGTACAGCTCGAAGCGCTGGGTGCCGGGCTCAAACTTCTTTCGGGGACGAAACGTTTTGTCTTTGTTGAAGACTTGCTTGAGACACAACGCCATCATGGGGCAGGGCCAGCCAGGGTGAGGGCAGAGGCTTCGCGCTATGTGAAACCCCAGGGTCGGCGCAATGTGACCCCAGGGTCTTCAGGGGTGGAGGTTTCTGGGAGGAGAAAGAGAAATTTCGGTCACCTATGAAGGCAGATGCATGCATGGGCACACTTGCAGGGACAAATTTGCACCAGGATGCTGGCTGGCCCCACTGCTGTGGCAGCACGTGAGGACAGAGATTTGGGGTGAGCTCCTAGCCCTTCTACACTCACCGAGGTGACCTGGAGCAGCTGCTGCCACCTCACACAGCAGCTCCCAGCACCAGAGAGGGCGAGCGCTGCTGCACATGCCCCATGCAAAGCTCGATGGCTGACAGAGCCCTTCCTTCCTCCTGAGCACACCAGGAGCTCATCAATAACTGCTGCTATATAGCGAGAGCCACAGTATCAGTGGAGCCCACCAGTCCGGACAGTCCCAACCTGGTGGCCCTTTCCTCTTCCAGCAAAGGGGAAGCATCTCTTTCCCAGGGATTTCTCAGTACAAATAACCCCTGACCTGCTGCAGCGGCTGGTGAGCGATGCCCCAGGGACTTTGCTGCGATCACAGCTGACTGCTGGTTCACACAGCCTGAGTGTTGAGATCAATGGGAAAAGGGGGGATTATTTTTGTTGTTCTGCCCCGTGTGTTTGTTCAAAAGAACAAAACCGCATCCGAAGAAGGGAAACAGCAGCCCAGCACAGCAACACGACGTGCCAGGATGCGGCTGGCCCTCCAGGCATGCACACAATGCACACAGAACCAGTTGGGGTGGCGAGCTGATGCTCCGGGTGACTCGGTCTGGAAGTCATGGCTTGGTAAAGCTGCTGAGCTCACCCCTTCCTGCCCGAGGTTAGCAGCACAGGCGAGGGCTGCGGTATTTCCCTTTTTTTTTTTCTTTTTCTCCCTGAAGCTCCAGTGGAAATTCCATCCATCCACCCAGGCTGTCCCGAACAGGCTGTAATATGCTTGTGCATTTAGTTACCTGCACTCATCACCTGTGGTGTTAACGTGAGATCAAGGCCCCTTTGTGCTAAATGCTTTGCTGAGGCTTAGGGAAGAGAAAGTCCTCCAACAGCCTCCCCTGACAGGAGGAGATGGAGAAAGAGTTAAAAAAAGGAAGGAAAAGATTCACGGAAAGGGGAAGTGACTTACCCAAAGTCACGAGCAGGAGGGAATGGTGCCCAAGCCAAACCTGGATGCACATTCGTCATTAAAAAGACAGCTTTCAGCCAAAAGCTTGCTATATAAACTGTTTTCTAAATTTAGTCCTGAGCCACAGGCAGATCCTGTTCTGCCCAGCAGAGACCAGCTAAACATCTTGCAAGGGAATCCCTGTGCTCCCCTCAAAGTGCACCCACAGGGGCATCACTCGGAGGCAGCAGGACCTAGCGATCACCCCAAACACCAGCAGGATCTGCCCTGCGGGGATTTCTACACCACAGCCAGCATGTGGCTGCAAGGGGAAAACCTTGGTGTGGGTGCAAGTGCAAACCCTGGCGTGGGTGCCGTTAGTGCGCTAACCACAACCTTTCCTGCAGGCTGCAGTGACGCTTTGCCACCATTACATAGCTCACAGCATGGTGGTACCAAACCCCGCCTTGCTCTGCTATAGCCAGGTACAACCAGACCTGAAACCGTAGGATTTTAGGTGCTTTTTGCCCCATGGAGGTTGTCACAGCCGTCATGCAGTGTTATGCAGGATGACTGTAACACCGGGGTATGTGCAAACCTTCACCAGCTCATGCGGCTGGGTGGGATTTTAACAGGTCCAGCCCTGTTATCCTCATTTATTGCCGAAAGGCAATGGCTGGGAGGTATTTCTTATATGCTTTTTCTCCCCTGCCCCAAGCATCTGGTTCTGGCCATGTCAAAGAGCTGGCTCCCTGCTTCAAGAAAAGAGCATGAGCTCTCAAAAATGCCAACCGATGGAAGGAACCGGCATCATGTCATGACTCCTACCTGTGCTGAGGGGAAGGGTCTTCAGTACAGCAGCCCCAAGGGAGCCCAAAAGAGACCAGGGAACTCTGGGCATGGGTGAGGCTGTAACGAAACGCCCTCATCCGGGGCTTCCCACCCAGCTGTCACATATTCAAGGCACATCCTGTTGAAAACACCTCTTGGTTTTATCAAAGGCTTCTTGGGGAGTTTGCTAATGCATAACAGTTTCTAAAATAAGTACATATACATGCATATATATTTATATATAACTACTGCAGTGGGGATCCTAATCTAGTAATGTAGGAAGTGCCGGGCTTCCCTTTGGGATGAGGCATCCAGCAGGGTCTGCCCGTATGGAGGTAGGCATGATGGGGCTGAGCAGTGCCCAGCCCTGCAGCCAGCGTGGGAGGGAAGGAGCCAGCGGCGCCTCTGGTGCTTTTGCCCCCCCGCCAAAGCACTTGTCACTAAGTGGCTCTGCCAGCAAGCCAGGACGTGGGGCTGCCACCACCAAACCAGGACGCGGGGCTGTCCCTGCCGTGCCACTGTCCCTGCCCTCATATGTGGATTATTTTTCCTCTCTCTCTCTCTCCTGTCACCAGCCAGCAGCAGAGGGCTCTGGCTGAAATGTAAAGACCATTCAAATGAGCAAAAGTAAACAGTCGTGCACCTAACGAGAAGTCAGAATTTCCCCACCTGACACTTGGCAGCTTCCCAGGACAGGGATGATGCAGCACCCACTAATCCGTCCTGCAGCTCCCTCATCCCCTTCCCCAGCCAGTCCACAACCCCCAACAAAGCTGAGCAGCCCCTTTGCCCAGCACCCAAATAAAACCCAGTGACTGCCCCCCCGCAGGGCTGGACAGGCGTCGCACAGCACCACGCCAAGCCTGCGTCCTCGCTTTCTTTGCCAGGCAGATGGAGGACAAACAGCTTGTTCATCCGCCACCGGGTCACACAGTCCCTCCAGGTTAACACCAATACAAGCGGGGACTGGGATCTAACCCAGGACGTTTCCCTGGGATTTCAGCAACACAAGTTGTGCCAGCAGACCTTTCTCCATGTTGCCATTTCTGCTGGCCTCGGCTCCATTTGCTTGGCTCCAGGAGCTATTGCTATTTGCAGGCTTTTCCAGGCAGAGGCCATGTTTGTTCCGGGGTGATAAGAAGCCACCCCAGCAGATGATATCCCATCAAACACATCACTTCCAGGGGCCACCAACAGTGAAATCTGTTCTCCGTGAACACGGTGGTGTTCCTGTGTTCCTGTGCCTCACATTGAAAGCCCTCTGCAAATATCAAATCACTCACTAGGAAATAAACTCTGTGTCTTATCTCCCGAAGCCATTCTACTGCCCCATAACTCATCCCACAACCGCATCTCTGCATCATCCACAACTGGATCTCTGTGTTACCCTGCAAGCTGCTCTCACTCACCAAGCAGGTAGGAATGTGCTTCATGCTGCAGTACCATCTGAATAAAACACCAGGTTTTTTTTTAAAAAAAACCAACCAAACAAGAGCAACAAAACTGCTAAACATCTGCTAGGTGTTTTCCTACCATGCATCTGTTAGAGATTCCCAGGAAGCGGGGGGAGCAAAACCCATTGCTGCTCAAGTGCTCAGAGCAGACCTGTCCCCTGAGCCTGCAGGATGCCGGCACAGCACCACAGCCTCTCTGCTCCCTGGGCAGCAGCGAACGCTGGAATAACAGAAGTGGTTTTGCTTTCAGAATCCTCGCCAGCGTTGCTACCAAATTACCAAGTCACTAAAAGGCCTTGTGAATCCTTACTGGAGAAAAACATCCTCCATAAATTAAATTTAACACAAAGCCAAAAACACATCCTGGGATTTACGACCCAAAGAAGCAGGGAGAGGCATCAGGCCAAAACCCAGATTTCTTCTCTACCTCGCTCCAAAGTTTTCACTGCCCAGCGAGATCGATGTGCAGGGAAGGACGTGAGCGGTGTAGGCAGGAGCTGCACGGAGGCCAGGGCTGGGGCTTAAAATACCAGCTATGGCCCTTGCAGCTGGGGCACTGAGATGGGACATACCAGCTTGGAGCAAACAGGCTCTGCAGAGTCACCAATGCCTCAGTTTCCCCTCAGGCACAGACCCAGCACCTGGCCCCGCTTTCTGGGAAGAAACGCAATGGCCTTTGCAGACACGTACCCAGATGCATCCCAAGTCTTAACTGGTGGAAAAGGGTATCAGCAGCAAACACAAGACCAGATTTTCCTGGCATCCACCTTTATGCATCCAACTCAGCCGGTGCTCTTCCATTACTGGCCAAGTATTTGGGACAGGTCCACGTAAAGAGACAGAAAATGGGAGATTTTCCAATGTTTAGCTGTGGGATGGAGTTCAGCTGAGCCTGACATTCAAGGCTGTCACATTCCTGGAAATCAGGCTGTGGTCTGCTGGGGCTTCGGGTGGGACAGGAGACCCGTCCAAGTCCAAGTAGCTGCTCATGCTGCCCATTTTTGGGTAATCCGAAGGGCGAGCTGCCATTCAACAAGCTTAGAAAGCAGCTTCCTACGACATGACTGTACACATCCCACAGCTGGCCCGTGCCGGCGGGGCCTGGACCGGCGCCACGGCGGCAACCTGCAGGTCTCTGCCTTCGGTTCCCATGTGCAAAATGAAAGCTTCCCCGAGAGGGGTGTTGGCAAAGGCTGCAACCCCACTTCACCGCACTGCAGTTCCCATCACAGGGTGGTGCAGGCACCCTGGGGGCTCACACATCCCTTTCTGAAGCATCTGCAAACCCCCAAATCAAACCTTGTCCTGCTCCTGGGAGCAGACGGGGAGTGAAGCAGGTGGAGCTGGAGACTTTCCCCGCTGTTGCCCCATGTACCCGCCAAGGACGGTCGGAGGAGGATGAGCAAAGCTGCTGGGCGGAAAGAGGCCGCCGCTTCCCATGGGACATATCCAAGCCATGGCACGCTTGGTGCTCACCCCCCATCCGCATGCCCAAAAATAGCCTGAGCTTTGCAGAGGGCTGGCTTCAAACCCAGCTGAGTGGCCACAAAACACCGTCCATGGCTGCGAAGGCTGCTGGCTTCAGTCCTGCCCCTGTTTTCACGAGCAGCAGCAGAAGCAAAACTCTGTTGGGTATAGCAAGAACCAAATGAGCACAGGGTTAAGCTCTGCAAGGGCAAGGCAGAGCCGCTGCCAGGGACATAGCAGAGACACATGAAAAACTGATTTCCTAGATTGCTGGCAGGTCCAGAGACAAAAGGAAATGAACTGGATGGGGGCGGGGCGTGTAAATTCAAGGTCAAACTAAGTGACTAATTTCAGATTTGAGGGCTGTTTTGTTTTTTTACTTAAGCTTTTTTTTTTTCTTTTTTTATCATTTGAAAACCACAGAGGAACACAGCAAGGCAAAGGCTTTGTTGTAAATTAAAAACAACTCTGAAAGGTCTGTTTAGAAACTGGCAAAACAAAAGGGGAAAGCAGGCAGAGCAGCAGGAGGGGGGCTTCCTCCCCGCCCCGTCCTGCAGGCGCAAGGCAAGGTCACCAATAAAAACCTCCAGTTCTGACTCCTAATAAGCTGTAGTCAGAAAACCAGCAGGAAGGATCAGACACACTGCCAGTCTCCAGGGTGATGGGCACTGCGGACGGTCCCACACTCCCTGCCTCAGTTTCCCCAACTTCGAAACTACTCTCCCTCCCAGCTGCCTTTATATTAAGGGCTGCAAAAGCAAAGGCTTCAGAGGGAAAAGTGCTTTGCAAGTGCCCCTGGGAAGCATTAATGATTGTGAAGGGTATGGAGAGAAGAAGGCTCCGGCACCTCCCACAGCTCCGGTGCCGAGTGCATCCTCTCTGGAACCGGCCCGAAGAGGTTACACACTCACACAAATATCCAACTGGAAACCACAGGCGGCTGCTTTAGCAGCATGCTCCAACCTTCACCAGCAGTGCAACAGCCAGGAGCACAACCAGGGGTTCAACGCCATGGGCAATCTGCAGGGAGACTCCAGCTTCCACTGCTTTGGGAAGAGGCAGTGGAGGGAGAGTGCAGATCCGTGCAGCTCCAGCCACCATAGAGCAACGTGTAGGTTAAATACTACCAGCTCTGTGCAACCCCCTCAGGCTTCCCCGGGGAGATCTTGCCTTCGGCCGGCCGCCCAGATGGCTACTTCTGCTTCCCTGCTTTAGGGGATTCCCTTCTCCCCACCACAGGCAATGTGAAAGTCCCGTTCTGCCCCTTCCCCGGCAGAGGAGCAGGGCAGGCATCAGCTCAGCCACAGCCCCGAAACAGCCAGCCAGCATCCAGATGGACAGTCTGACCAGAAACCGGCTGGCCCCGGGGCTTGGCTGGCTTTTCCCTGCTCTAGGAAGCGTTACTGTCTGGCTGCTGACTTGATGGCACTGCCTCTGAGCTTCCCTTCAAGCCACAGAGCAGTCCTGTCACAAAGGCTGGTCTTCACCCTGTCCTAGAGCATCTTTGCTACCAGGGCTTCTTCTTGGTGGACAGAGGCCAAAGCTGCCTCTCCCAAGCATCCCTTGTGCTGCAGCCATCCCGGCCCCAATCTAGCCAGGGGCTGTGGGCATATGGGGCTCCTAGAGAGGGGAAGGTAGCCCCTCTTTTCCAGCCTTTGCAATAGCCACATCTAGTTTTAATCATCCAAGGAAGGGGGGTTGCAGGAGGAGGATTCTGGGGAACACGGTCTTAGGGCGCTGGCCTCGCTTCCTCTGTGCTTCCTGCTGGAGCCAAGCCCCAGCTGGGCTGTCCGTGAGAAACGGGGTTATTGGCTGCCAATCCCAAATATAACCCAAACGATGGAAAATTCCAGGAAACGAGCCAAGACAAGATGCTGGGAAGGGGATCAAGGCCCAGCACATGGGCTGGGGGAGCTGCAGAGAAGCCCTGAGCTCTCAGTAGCGTCTCCCTGCCGCCAAGCCCTCCTTGTGCAAACACCCTCGGTGCCATGGAGACCCACGAGAGGTGCGAGCATCCTCCAAGGCAGCCCCCGAGCACCCATCTTGGGAGCAGCCACCTCCAGAGCAGCAGCAGGACTCAGACCCCTGTGCCTCAGCTAGGGACAGCTGGCAGTGGGAAGCCACACTGGTGCTTCCCTGGCTCGCCGAGCACTCGGAAATCCCCAGCTCATGCAAAATGTACCCAGCAGGGCTTCCAGGAACGGGACCGCACACACCTTGGCTTGCCCCTCAGCTGGCCCCGCTGGCCCCCAGCTCTGCCCCGCTCCTTCCCTGCCTCCCTGCCACGCCACCAGCAAAGCAGCAGCTCCGTAGGGACCACAGCCTGGCCCAGAGGCAGTGAGAAGGTTTTCCCCGAGTCACCCACGGTGCCTCCAAGCAGAAAAGCAAAGCCCCATCTCTCCAGGCTGGAGGCAGCATATCCAGTTCATTTTGGGGGTGATGCCCTTGTGGGGCTGAGGGTTTTTCAGGGGTACCTCATTCCTGGGGAGCTGGGATCTTGCTGCTGCTGCCAGTGACTTGCTGGGAGCCCCGCAAAGAGATGTCCAATGGCCTCCACGGCGCTCGACTGCTCTGGTTCAGTCCCAAGGGTGATTACTCCACTGTCAAAACTGTAATCCCAAACACGGGAAGCTCCGGGACTGCAAGCTTGAGGAAGAAGACAAGAGGAGACAAGCCAGCTGCTGAAAACCCATCTCCAACCGCTCACTCTCACCCAGTTCCCCCCGCCCACAACTTTCCGCCCTCCCTCTGACACCAGCAAAGCCGCTGCCAGGACTCTCCCACCCGGGAAATGGGTGTCTGCCACACCACGCGCTGCTGGCCGGGCTGCCTGTCCCCTCTGCCCCTGTGCACCGTGCACGAATCCACCGGCGGTGGCCCCCGGATCCTCCCGCATCCCCGAAACAGGCTCCCTTGGTATTTACACACTGGCAGCTGAGTAGAGATGCACGGAGGAAGGGGAAGAGCCTTCTGCAGGCATCCATGCCCTGGCCGGGTGGAGGATTGCTCCTTCTCAGGCTAACCCCGACCAGGTCTTGCCCAACCCATGCTTAAAAGCACCTGAAGAGCATCCTTGGGGGTGCAACACTGACTGTTTCCACCCCCAGCACTCACCTCATCCCCCGGCACGCCCGCCTTCCAGCCCCAAATCCCTCTGCTGCACTTTCTGCTCTTACTGAGGGAAAAGAAAAAAAAAAAAATACAAAAAAAAGTCCAAGCCAGGCTCCCCGTCAGGACTGTCGGCAGTTTGGGGATCGCAGTGGGAGGGAAAGGCGCCGTGCTCGGGCGCTCGCCGGGGCTTCGTTACAGAAACCCGGGGCTGAGGGTTTTTCTCTGGCCAGTGATGTCACATCCTGACCCCGCCGGCAGCTCCAGCTGTCCCTGGAAAACTCAGTGGGAAGCCAGCCTGCCGCCCCCCCCACCCCAGCCCCAGCGGTGGGCACCCACGCTCACGGGCAGGCACCCACACCCACGCACCATTCCTGGATGCTGAGGTCCTTTTTGGCACACAGTCCCGCGCCGCTGGCTGGCTCTGGGCTTTCACGAGACAGCAGCGCGCTGGGGGAAAGGAGATGAAACCCTGCAGTATTTTTCCCCCCCCTGTCTTTTGCACGGTCCCTCTCCCTTCATCCTTCCCCCCTCTACACTCACACAAAAATCAGCCGGAGGTTTCAGTGCCAGGCCAAGCTTGATGCCATCCAAAACAGAAAAGCCAGAGAGAGGGGAAAGAAAAAAAACAGAAAAACTTTCGCTGCACAGAGCAGACTTACTTTCTGTTGGTCTCGGAGGTGGGGTGAGTTCTGCAGCGCGTTGCGGTATTTAAATACGGCTCAGCGAAAGCAAGCCTGCGCCAGCACGCTCAGCGCTGAGAGGAGAAGCCAGCCAGCGTGGGATGGCTTATTGTGGGCCAGGACTCTGCTTCGGGCTCAGGCTCCTGGGTGGGGATTTAAAACTCGCGGAGCACCCCATCTGTGATGCTTACGGGTGTTGCAGCGGGGTGGGAGGCAGCAGCACGGCTCCGATGCTCACAGTCCCCTTCCTGGCATGGGTGTCTTTCCCAGGGGAGCAGCCCAGCTCAGCTGCGGTGAGATGCGATGCTAGCATTGCTGGAAACGTCTGCAAATTGTTTGGCACTGGGACAGTTCCAGTGAGGAAAATGTTTCTAGGCTTTGCTTAAATGTGCTTTAAACTCAAGTTCAGCCAAGCATTTGCAGGTGATGGGGCGAGCTGAGGACCGGGGCACAGGGCGAGGTGGGGGTAAGGAGCAGCCAGAGTGTGAGAAAGGAAACCACAAACCCAGAAGCCTGAGACAGTGGGAGGATCCAGCCGCTGGGTACATTTGTATGAAGCAGGAGGGTTTAGGCTGAGGGTTTGTCTCCCTGAACCTCGCCTGGCTTCCCCTGCTGCTGCGGCCATGGATTTACCTTCCGACCCCATGCAGACTGTGCACCCAGTAGGATGCATCCTTGCAGAATCTGGACTCCTTCCCCCGTAATGGGGCTTCTCAGCTACAGGTGATGCCAGGGTTTGCCCTTGAGGCACAATGTTCAGAGACGGTCTTTAAAAATAAAGTTACCTGCCCAGCGACGGCAAACATCCTTGATTATCCAGCAGCCTCCCAGAGCAGATGGCCATGAGGGAGCTCAGCCAGGGCCCTACAAGGCATCTGCTCTTTCCTCCCTCTCCCTGTGTCGGTGCAGGGCCCAGCACAGTGCTGGTTTTGTGCAGGTGCAATAGAAACTAGTTGTCACCTGCAGCAGTATCTTACTAGGAGCAAAGAAGACATCGGAGGGCCTGTCGCATCTGGCAGCAGCCACTGGCTGACTGCTTTTTGGACAGAGCTGCAGGGAGTTGGGGCTCTGGCAGGGCTGAACGTCTGCTGACGGGGTCTTGCACACTGCAGCAGCCCCTTGCTTTCCTACCTGTCCTCGTTTGAGATGCAGCTGAAGGGCAAGCCATGGGATAGGTGATGGGAGAAGCGTGCACCGAAGGCATGCAGAATTCACCCATGCTTGGCACCCACCACAACGTGAGATGGCTGAGATGCCTCACACCTGCAGCACGTTCCTGCAGAAAAGGTAAAACATGGAGGCAAAGCGCCCTGCACACTCAGCTCCTGGGGCAGGAGGGATGCTCAAGGTAATGAATTTGTCTCTCTGGCTGCTCCCCACCACAATCATCACCTAATTCAGTCCAACAGCCGTAACCCCAAAAGCTGAGCTCTGTGTGTACATCCTCCCCAGGATCCGTGGGCTACTTTACAGAAGGAGAGCCTTTTCCACATCAGCCTGGCCCCAATCCTAGGCGAATCTCTCGTGATCATTGCACGTAGTCTCAGGCCAAAGTAACACCCCTAAAACCAGGATCCAGCCCAAGGAGAACAGCAGGCTCCTCCTGGCTGCTGGCAAAGGGAACAATTAAATAAATTGGCCTTGCACCTGATGATCCATGGAGGACCATCAACAAATACTGAAGGAGCTGGAAAATGTCACTGCAAGGTTCAGGCAGCACCAACTCTGTGAAGTCTTTCTTCGGCAGCTGGGGGAGCGTCCCCGATGCTGAATGCTCCCTGCTTGCACATCGCAGCCGGCCCGAGTCCCGGTGAGGGTTGAGCAATGCTGCTCTCCACTTTGGGACCCAGCAGGCACCAGCGTCCATGCTCAGCCCCATGGGATGCAGGAAACCACAAAACAACCTCAGACCCTGTGAGCAGGAGGCAGAGGTCTGCAGAGCAGATGTAACTTGTGGCAGCTAATGCCAAGCCAGGAGGAAACTTTCAACTGAAACCCCAGCAAAAAATAGGCACAAATCCAAAACTGAGGGGGCTTGGCTGTATAGCAAAGGTCCTGGAGCGAACTCACAGCCAGGATTTACATCCAGATGAAATGGAGCCAAAATACTTAGAGGGGAGGTGGGGTCCTCCCACCCTCAGCGGTCTGGAGCCAAAGGAGAGGGGCCAGGAAAACAGCACAAGGGCTGAAGTTGCACCAGCTGCAGCCCTGCAAGTCCACGGGGGTGAGCAGCATCTCCTGGTCAGGGAGTTACCCCCTCGCGCAAGGCTTTGGGTTTTGGAAACCTCGCAGAGCAGAGAGCCCGCAGTCCCAGAGCCACCCGGGGTCCCAGCTGTGAGGAGGGAGGGCAGAAGTCGCTTGGGAAAGAGGAAAAGGTCAGAGGGGCAGGTTTGGGGTGGGAGGGATGTGTTATTGTGAAGAGGGCATTTGTCTGCCCCGGAGGAAGGAAGAGGGAGGTTGGCCCTGCTCCTGAAGGCAGGTGCATGGCTGAATTTATCTGCAGGGAAGGAAGCAGGGAAGGAAGCAAGCCCGGAGCACTGCACGGCACCATCGGACCTCACGGGCGGTCACGGAAAGAGGCCCAACAGTGATGTGGCTTTTCACGGCTCAGCAGGACACAGCGGCGCTGGGGAGTGGGGGTGCGGTGACCCCCCCAACAGCTGCGGCGCCAGGCTGGACTCTCCCCAGCCACGCGGTGCCCTGCACGGCGTGCACGCCAGCGGCACTGCACCCCGGCAGCACTGCACCATCATCAGACAGGGAGGTGCTTGTTCCCAGGCAGGGTTTGAAGGCTCTGCGTGCCTGTGCAGACCACAAGACACAGCAAAAGGGAGCAGTGGGCTTGCTCTGGTTATTCCCAGAGAGGCAAAGGATGTGCCCAGAAAAGCTTGCCTCAGCTATGCAGCGTTGGGAACAGCCAGTTTCCCCTCCCGGCTCCTTCGAGCCATGCACAAACTCAGAGACAGGACTAGGAACTTCCTCAGCCACAGATCAGGGGGGACTGGAGTCTTGCCGTTTTCTAAGGGCACAGGGGAAAAAAAAAATAGGCGCAGATGAAAAAGCACTGGAGTCAGCATTTCAAGCAAGGGTAAGAACATCATCCTTCAGTCTTCACTTCCTTGATTGCTGTGACAGCCGCCTTTCACAAGCCAGGGTGTCTCCCTGAGGAGCAGGACAGGCTCCCAGTTTCCTGCTGACGTGGGGGTACATCTCCCCGGGGCGACAGGGGTGGGCGGCCAGACCGGGTTTTGAGAGCTGCTAACAAGAGCCTCTGGCTGCAAAACTTGCTCCACAGCTCCTAGCAGGAACTGCTGCCACATCCCTGGCCCTGGGCTTTCCTCCAGCCGGAGGCAGATGGCAAGCAGCACAGAGGAAAGGAGGTGGCTCCTGCAGCACCTGGGTCAGCTGTGAAGACCCTGGCCCGCAAATGGCTGGAAATCAGCAAAGCCACCTGCAAAACCGCTGCAGGATGCGTGCCCTCCCCAAGGCAGCTCATCTAGAATCTAGGGCGCCAGGCTAGGGTAACTGTTGGTCTAACTTGGTCCAGCCCACCACATTATTGACCATATAGGAGCAGCCTGGGCACCTAAATGGTTTTTTTTGCACAAAACTCACCCTGAGTTCGCAAAGCTGAGCAGACAGGTTCACGCAAGCTGTGTGTGCTGGTAGCTCAGAATAAGGAGACAAACCTTCCCTCTAGCGGCTGTACGGCACGTAAGCCTCGCAGTTGCCTTCTCTCACCACGCCAAGAGTAACAGCACTGTTTTCACCAGCTCTTAGGCTCAACACGGATCCGAAGTGCATTAAGTATCTTAGGAACACGCCGAGGCTATGCCAGGCAGCCGGCAGCACGGTTCATGCACAAGTGCATCCTGGGCACCGGGGAAGCCACACAGCCACGAAACATTGCTGGCATATTTCTGCAGCAAGGATGGTTTGTGAGGCTAATTCTTCAGCTGAGTTACTTCCCCTTACAGCAAGCATTTAGTGGAACGGAGGATCAGGCCTAGAGTTTCTCTAGGACCTTTTTATTACAGGTCTTTATAGAATCATAGAATCGTTTCGGTTGGAAAAGACCTTTAAGATCATCCAGTCCAACCATTAACCTAACACTACCAAGTCCACTACTAAACCAGTTAAGGGTAGAGTAATAATTTCATGTTTCCTGGATTGATGGATGGATTATTTTTAATGAAAGTAAAAACTAGGAATCATTAAGTTTGGAGCAGCAGTCAGTGCAGATCCTAGACTGTGCTGCTCAAATCCTAACTGTGGCACAAGCACACACATTAGCACATACATTTCCAAAATGACTAAGATCCACTTTTCCATTTACAAATTAGGGAGTTTATTCACACCCTGTCAAGCTCGCACCCTGCAACTGGGCCACCAAATACTGAACCAACTCTGTTGTCCATAACCAAAATGCTGATGGTGCACCGTCTCAGACTACAGGGCCGCCTGCTGTTATAATCTGTGTTCCCACGTGACGTTATAACCTGTAGGAATAGAGATTATAATCTGTGTACAGATCATACAGGAATACAGTAGGAAATAGCTGTCTGAAGCTTCCCTGCTCACAACAGCGCGTCAGTGGCACAGTCCATCGGACTGTCTTCCTGGAGAAAACACAGGGGTAACATTTTCCGGGGCTGCAGCGAACCCCATCCTCAGCAGCAGATCTGGGAATACCTCCCAGGAGGGTGTGCAACTTTCAGCTTTGTAAGCCACATGCAAGCACAAGTCCAGCCAGCTCTTTGCTCCTTCGGGAGATGCAATAGTGCACCAGATCACTGACACCAAGTCAGAAATTTCGGTGCCGAGTGGTCTAACCCTGACACATGGGTTAACGTGTTATAGCGTACGCTTCAAGGCATATGAATACACCTGCAGAAAAAAAGCCCTTGCTCCCTCCATCAGTCCATCCCACCTCTGCCAGGGCCAGAAAATGCAGTCTCTTGCAAAACGGCTGCATGCGGTATGATCAACTTTGCCTTTTCAGTTTGGGTCTTATTTAAAATCCTTTCCAATGCATGCAATGCAAGAAATGCTTCCTTTTCTTGATTTTGCCATTTCTGTCTGCCTTAAACCCTTGGAGAAGTTCTTACGTTGGGATTAATCACATGATAGGTTGAAAAAAACCTACTCAAAATTACAGGCAGTGACTGCTACAGCCTTTACTAGAGACTTTGATCTTTTAAGCTCAGAAAGGGGCTCGTGTAGATTTGGAAGCCTTGAATTTCACTCCTGTTGGCCATTACTCACCCAGGGATGTTATGTTATAGCTATATTAAAAATGAATACAGCAACTTTGACTTCTTCAGTGCAGGAAGTGAATATGAATCAAAACTGCCCTTATTTCAGCTAAGGGAAAATGATAAATGGAACACAAATACTATGAAATAGAAGTAGAAAGGCTCTTTAATAAAGGTGATTTGCTGTTCAGATAATAACAGCCCTATCCACACCTCCTCTGATTATTCCCCTGCCATGGACACACTCACAGACCCAATGCAATCAGAAACAAAAAGACGTTACCAGGGAGCAAGACCATCTTCTTGCAGCAGAGCCCCAGAAGATGTGCCTCTTCTAGAAACATCTCATAATTCCCTGAATGGTCAGGCATTCACACCCAACGTATATGAGTCGCTGCTAAAATAGACCCCAACAATAAAACCTTACTACCTACCTTTAGTGCTTAGCTGAACACTGTTCATGTCCAAGGAATGGGCTGAGAAAGTATGGAGTGACAGTGAATATTACAGCAACAGGGTCCTGCCATTACACTAGCAAACAGGTTGTGTAGAGCCCTTTATAACTAATCAAACATCCATATCAGGTCACGGTTAAGGGTAGCACAGAAAATCTGTTACCAGCCCTGCCCAAAAAATTGGTCTTCCTCTAACACAGAGACAAGTTGCATATTCTTCTTGCCTCCATTTCTTTGGCAAAGGAGGGAATGCTTTCCAGCTTCAGCAGGCTGATGGGAAGATGCAATGTGGCCCAGACATAACAGATAATTAGTGCTAAGGGCAAGTTAGTGCCAGGGATTTGATGCGAATATGGGAAATATTTCAGCATTGCTCCTGGGAAGCTCCTGCCTGTCTTCTGTTTACTTGTCTACCTGTGCAGTGGTGGTATGCTGGCAATCCGTGCACAGGCTGCACATGACTTAGCCCTGCTGCAGCATGCCCTTGTCTGCAGATGCACCATGTTTATACTGTCCTACTCCTCAAGAAAAACATCTCTAAGATAGAAATACAGCAAGAAGATAAAATTAACGTATCAATTAAGAAGCACAAAATTCCCAGAACAAATCTAGACACTCTATTTTTTAATCCTGAGAAAAACAAAGGCTACAGTACACATCTGTGTAAGGAACCTCACACACAAAAGTAACAAAGAGAAGTCTGTTCTAGGCCATTGGTCCTATTGTCTCTTCTTGATGGACAAGCTTGCATAAATTCCACACAGATTAAAAAGCACTGGACCATGCAATTATAATGGCAGAGGGCATTTAAAATGCATTTACTGAGAAGACACATTGATTGTTATCTGTCTCCTGATGTCAATGCAGTCCATTACATAGCTACCCTTCTGTCATTTTATTTCAGATTTCAAAAATACAGCACGCAGCAGTAAGTTACAGGACAGAAAAATGGCTTGTTCTGACAAAGTTACACTGAAGTACAGGGCTCCACTTTGGCAATTAGTTATTGTTGTTCAAATGGCCCAAGTCCTCATCTTGCATCAGTGCCAGACAGGCTTGACTGTCATACTCCCAGGACATCTCCAGATCCTTTCTGTAGCCAAATCAGACTCATAAAACAAGAGACAGGACCACTCCATCTAGGAAATCCCCTGCCTGCTGCTGGCTTGCTTCACCCACAGGTCAGGATCTACGACTTGTCAGAAACCTGACCAGGTCTCAGTTCTTGTCCAAGTCCGCTTTGCTCAAGCTCTGCTATAACTGACATATATTTAAATTCACTAGATCTGTGGTTGAAGGTCTCCACTAATTTGTAGGTCTCGGAACGATCCGTCGCATAGAAAAGCTGCACCTGATTCGCCAAGCACTGTGCTTCACGGACCACCTGCAAGTTAAAACAAAGAACTTGTTATTATCTGGTTTTGTTTTATTTGAGTATCCCGCTGAAAAACTCTTCAGCAGCTGAAAGGCTGCCGTCCTACTCATCAAACGACTCGATTCCAAGCCACCTTAGTTTTGCAAATCTCTTAACAAACCACCTCCCTCTTGTTCCTGACCTCCTTACACACTTTAGCACTGTGCCTACAAACTACTCTCCTGCTGAGCATACACCTCAGAGGTCAAAGATGTCTTTCATGATCCCTGCCCACTCTAGGGCACTGGAGATGCACCAAAGCCTCATCTTCCCCTTCTTACGGTTGACCTATTTGCAAAAATTGTCTACTCTGAGATACAACAGGGCAAATGCATTACCAATGACTCCTCTGTGCATAGTTTCAGAACTGGTTTAAGTAGGTCACTTAGAGGTGGGATGCTTCATTTCTTGTTCCACCAGTATAATCCCTAGTGCTATTAGTCCTAGTACCGTACTATTACAGATATGCAAATAACAGCACACCCACACATAGGGAAAATAGCGAAGGCACGCAGAAACCTAACACAAAGCTCTGGAGGTCTCCTGATTTGATGAGCAGTATTAAGCTTCACTGTTTTAACATGTTGGCAGGTAGCAAAAGCTTTCATTTAAATTTGCTCCCATTAGTAAGAAAACCAGAAGCGTTTCTATTTTTTTTTACAACAATCAACTATAATACCCAGAGTAAGGGGAAAAAAAAAGTATGTATGAGCTGAAATCATCACACAGCCAAAGACTTATTATTTCCTTGTAGCTTTCCCTAGTAATAAGTAGATTAGGTTAAAGAAATCTAGTAAGACCACTCTTTGTGAAAGGATCTTTTAAAGACTTGACTTTAATTTGGTTTTAATTCAAAATTATAGGAGGAGTTGCAGCATAAAATGAAGGAAGCCAATGAACAGATTTCTCCGATTTCTCTTACCAAGAACTTTGAGTCCATTTCTGCTGTCATTAGTACTATCCCTTTTTCCTTCTGCAGCTCAGGATAATGGTACAAGACCAACTGGCTAGGAGCAGTTTCACCTTGGGTCTGAAGGAGATAAAGAAACCTGTCAGTACCCCATAAAGAACTTCAGCGCTACTGCAGATTTTGAGGCTTGATTACAAAACTTTTGGGTATTAACTGCTACAGAGCTGTAATTTTTCAAGGCTTAAGGGTCAGTTCCAATTAGAAGTTCATTATTCCTGGTATTTAGAGAAAACAAGGGATTTGCAGAGTTAGGTTGGGTTTTTCCTTGACTAAAGACCATTTTGCATTTAAAATAATCTGCAATTTCCAGAAAGACATTTAATCTCATAGCATCTACTGGTATTTTAAGTAGTTTGCGCAAACAGTTCTAAAAAGTTTGGCTCTTGCTTCTATTTTGAGATTATTTGACTTCTTCCTCATTCTCCTTCAGATTAAAGAGACACTTAATACCCATAAATTTACTAATTTACCCATAATTAATTTACTAATTTACCCACAATTAATGGCAGTTTTTCCCTGATAGTAATTCTCAAGTTAAGCTAGCCAAACTGTTCATTAAACTATTTAGCAAATATTATATATTGTAATATGCTGATATTATATATTCCTGGATCTTAAGCCATTTTGGGACTTTTTATTTCAATCACTCACCTGAATGTTTATTAGGGAAGTGAAGTGCAATTCTGTTCCTGACCACTGGCCCACAAAGAACTCATAGCCTTCTTTTCTTGGCAAAGCATACAGAAACTACAGAGAAATGATAAAAAAAAAACAATTCTCCCTTTCATAGAACAAAATGATGCCCGTGTCATACTGGCCTCCAGCATAAATGCTTCAGCAAGAGAATCACAACAGAGGAAAGGGTTTGTTTGCCCCACCGCAAGTGATAGGACAGCAGGAACCAGATTTCAAAGCAGATCATAAATCAACGTTACCTTATCGGTATTCATTAGCAAATATGCTGGCACATATTTTTATCAGTATTATATGAGACAAAGGAGAGGACAGTGGAGAGCATTCAGACTCCAACCTTTTTGTTCACTTCTAGAAGGTTAACAGCAGAACAGATAGGACAAGAGGAAATGGGCTTAAGCTGCGCCAGGGGAGGTTTAGACTGGAAATTAGGAAAAATTTCTTTACGGAAAGGGTGGTCAGGCATTGGAACAGGCTGCCCAGAGAGGTGGTGGAGTCCCCATCCCTGGAGGCGTTTAAAAAACGGGTAGATGTGGCACTTCGGGATATGGTTTAGTCTGGTCTACCCTTGATTAGTCTAGAGTGGGCTTGGTAGTGTAGGTTAATGGTTGGACTGGATGATCTTAAAGGTCTTTTCCAACCTAGATGATTCTATGATTCTATGATTCTATAAATGGTCAAGCGTAAAGTAAGGAACATTCAGAGTTTTTAATCCTGTGATTTCACGAACTGTTCCAGAACAGGCAGCAAGTATTTTCTCGAGATTTCTCTAGAGATTTACAGTCTATTCAGCTCCATAGGCTAGAGACTTGCTCATTTTCCCACACCAAAGGAAAGGACAAGACAGGAGCAGAAAAACAAGCATGATACCTGACTAGATGCCAATGCACTGTACAGAAATACACTTAAACCTAAAAATAACTTTCCAAGCTCCAAGTAGCTTAGAAGTCAGATATATTTGATCTTGCTCTTGGCAAGTGTAATATACAGGACCAATCCATCAATCCAGTAGCGTCCACCATTCAGATCTACAAAAGCACTCAACGCAGCAAAGTCTGCTACTTTGTTTTCATAAAGGAGCGAAGCAATTAATTTCTGTCTCAGCACAGTGAAATTTGCACAAAGTCCATGCTTTGATGCACAAATTACTTTCAACAGAAAACAATACTAATCCAGCAGCATGTGATACAAAACTGCAGAATATATTCTTTACCTTGTTAGCTGTTCTGCTCTTTTGCAGTTTAACTTCTTCAGTGCAACAACCTGCTCATTCACACAGGAATCATCTAACTGAAGCTTACACGATACCCACCAACCCACATGAGAAACAGTGAACGCAAATCTTGGGAATCCACTCATTTCTGAAACAACCATATTAAGCATTTTCATTATTTTATGCTTTGTTGTGCTGGCATACACCTAAGACACAACCCACAGAGTATTTACTCTGTATCTGTAATAAAGGGTCCAACTACACCCAATTCCCCCCTTCCTTCCCCCGTCACAGCTGTTGAATTACGATGCTCTGCAACAGGACTTACACTACTCAATTTTGCAGTACCACAGTCTTTCTTGACAACTCACACTCCCATAGAGACAGAGGTGCATTATTTACACAGCATCCTGCCTGCCCAGTTTGGCTTCTGTGCAAATAAGTCATATTCACTTAACAATATTTACCTACCACAGATCACCAGCGTGGTGAAGAAAGCATGGCTATGCACATTTATGATCAGGAAACACAAGCTAATAGATGACAAGGTTCAGTTCGTTCTGTGCACAGAACCCCAACATACTGATTTCTTGCCTTTTTCTCTTTCAGATACTGCTGCCTATCTTCACTGCCAGTAAACAAACATAAAAAGAAAGAGGAGCAACTCACACCAGCCATAAGACAAGAGAATTCACTTTCTCCATGTACATGCAATGTAATGCCATGGTGACAGGTAGCTACAGCTAATA
Source organism: Pelecanus crispus (assembly GCF_030463565.1). Taxonomy (NCBI): domain Eukaryota; kingdom Metazoa; phylum Chordata; class Aves; order Pelecaniformes; family Pelecanidae; genus Pelecanus; species Pelecanus crispus. Next base: position 70,458,260 of record NC_134647.1, on the reverse strand, counting down.
ACAGTTGCCCCAGGTTAAAGCAAGGATGCTTTAAGCAATAAGGGAAGATATGTAGGAACAGCTGGCCTACGAGGCTTGGCTCTTTATAACACTGCATGGAAGAGATTTAACCACAAGACATCAATTAATGGGAATGGGAGGTAGGTAGCTAAATCTATTCCCTGAGAGATTTTGTGCTCTCATTACTAAACCCTACATCTCTTTTATCTAGGTATCTGATATCTAGATCAAGCTGTTTAATACATATGAATAGCCATTGCTTTTATATGAACACTAACACAAGTATTTGAACACCTGGATTTTACTAATAGAGCTGATGGAATGAGTCTGAATACAGGAGGGTCAGAAATTTATGAATTAGGCTTTAGAGAGGAGCAATGCACCACAGCTATTCATCCACACATTGCGAGCCTCTGCCATACGTACCGATGGACATTCCTGGGCTCTCTTCCACACTAAATCAAACTTCTCTGCCTTTGGGGAAGGAGAAAGAGAAATTAAAGTTTCATAACACAAACGTGGATGCACAGTTATTCAGAATCATCTCATTAACCTTTACAGGGTACCATTTCCATCTACAGAAGGTCTCACTGCAGGAACAGCTAACAATTAGTGCACGGAAAACTGTATTTAGTTCTTAGTTACCTAAATGTCATTGGTATCCTATTTTAACAATGCTGTCTCTAAGATGCAGCAGCAAACTCCTTGGATCCAAAGCTTTATTCCCTGGAGGTGGGGGGCCCACGCTTTAGGCTTACATTACGTCCTCATTCAGTAATAGCTCCACTGCATCATGTTGGTGTCAACAGTTGAGCAAGACATTATCATCCCTGGCTCCAAATTGTAGATTTTATATCATAGTCATCTGTTCTTCAGTATTAAAATGCAGCCTAGATATCTACTCAAATAACATACTTATTGCTTAGGTTTATATTAAAACAAACATACTTGGTCATCCCTGATGAAACCTGGCAGTCTCATTCACGTGTCCTCTGCATTCCCTCCAAACCTTTTGCCCGCTATTCTCTTCCCAGCACCGTATATTAATACCTACTCTAAGGTGTTCATGAAAGAAAACATAGCCCATTCATCAACATGAAATTCCTCCGTGTGTGCTTTTGAACAGTGGAGAATCATGCAAGGCCTTTCTTCCAGCCAACAAAAAGCTTCTGGCAAAAGACGTAGTTTCTTCCCCAAGTGACACCAGGAACTACTTCCTAATGTGCTAGGATCTGCTCTGCATTAAAGCCTTGAAAGCTCCCAAAGCTCCTCTAAAACAGTGCACCAAAGAACAGTGCCAGACCCACTAATGAAAGACCTACACCATCTTAACTGGAGTCCCTGGCTTTGGCCCTCTGCTACAGTAAATGTGCAATTCAAACTATTTTCACGGCATCCACGTGTTGGGAAAACTGAAACACAAAGCTGCTTGACTTCAAATCCCACATTGCCATTTTCAGAGTATACAGTACTTCATACATTTAGAATACAGCCTCCCATCACTTCAGTTGCAGCTCAAAGGGCCAAGTACAACTGCAAATCAGACCCCAGATCTAAATGAGGTTTCAAGAACTCAAGGAACACACAGTTCGTGCCCAGCTGTGAAAAGAGAGATTTAAAAGATCATGATCACACAGAGACTCTGCAGCAAAGAATAAAAAGAAATCCCCAAAGCGAAAAAAACTCCTTTAGCCTAACACAGATTAACAACAATAACATCTGGTAAAGTTATCAGGAATAAGAAATACGATCTTATCACAGGAAGCACCATGCAATCCCAGTCAAAGACAGTGCTGCCAATAATTTTAAATGTATGAAAGTAAGTCATAAGTGATTAGCCACGTGCAAGTTATTGGCCAAGTGCTCTAACACTTCCATATGAAACTTGAGTTAGCAGTCCATGCTGCAGGGAAAAGGGGAAAGAAACAAGCAACTCTGAAAAAGAAATGATGTGAAAATACAAATGCTACCTTAATAGATACTAGGGCCCTGCGAAGAGTACTGGATACCGGATACAAAAGGCGTGGAAATTCAAGCCATGTGTACAGAAGAAAAAAAAAAAAGTACTAGTATTCCTGAGACTGACGTAAGTGAAAAAAAAAAGGAATATGCATTTCTGGAAACAAAAGCCTTTATTTGGGGCAGTAAGATCATTCAATCTGGAAAGTAAGTTTGTTCTTGAAACCTCGTTTTCTTTCAATGATTGCTTTTAAAAGCAACAGAATCAGTTAGAAAGGAAAGCTTTGCACATTGGCCTTTCAAGAGCATAACTACAGGGGAACTACTTACAGGAATAACAGCATAAACAGTATCTTTTGCAGAAAAATACTGATTCCAAATCTGTAGGAAACAAAGGAGATGAGGTACAGTTAAAATCAAGCATCTAGCAGTAATATTAAATGCTTTAAAAAGAATTCCATTTGTCAACTAACCTTTGTAAGCACTTGAGAAGTCATTTTTCAATCAATCCTGACTAACTTTCCTGCTAATGGTAATGCAATACGCTTCTCCTAAGGTTCCAGAGTACTTGTACCAAATGACAGATTTCAACTAGTTAACAGAAAGGGCTCAGAGGTGGCTGAAGATTTACTAGACATCAGAAGTGCTTCTTACATTTTTCCCAACAATCACACTAATGATTTCTAGAGGCTTTGAGTTGTTGGGTTTGGGGTTTTTTTTAATAAAGAACAGACAAAACGTTTTCAACAGAAGGCAAGACTTTGCAGAATGCTCCTCTGTGTTCACAATCTTTTTTTCTCATCACAGCAGGATGGCAATACCAACATAAAAGCTCAAACAAAGTCCTTAACAAATGGACAAGTGCAAGCAAAAGCCCAGAGCCCAGAGTCACTCTTCCCCAGTCCTACACGACTAATGAGAATTGTCAGTAAAATGCTTAATCAATGAAACAGAAATAGTGGAACTCAAAGGAAGCTCATGAGTTATCAAACGTACTCCCTGCTATAACTAGTCACACACCATCCCCTGGAGAGCACTTAACGACTTCTGTAATGTTCTTGAGCTATCAGGAAAGCAGCTAGATTTCTGCTCTCTAAGAGTCATGCCGGAAGGCTCCTTCGTATGTGCTGCTCCCCTTAAATGACCATGCCTACATGAAGTTTCTTGGCATACAGTCTGATTAGGAAAAAAAAAAAACCAGATCCAACTCAAGCTACATCAGAAATGTGGAACAGATCTGACTTGTAACTAGATAAAAGGGAACACAGTGCAAAGCCAAGTAGATATTAGGGAGAATGACTTGATTCACACTGTTCTTCAAACAAACAGACCCACCCACCTCCTTCTTACTCTAACCATCTTTAGTATGGGTACAGAGACTCCCGAGCAACAGATAATGCAAGCAACAGTAGAAGATGGCAAAAGCTTTGTTTTTATTCCTGCAGAACAGAGGTAGCATAATCCACATGAGCTACTGCTAGGGTTTCCCTTTACCTGGCTTCAAACCTGACAGCTTACTGATGCCAATTCAACCGCTACACATTAAATGGCAACAGTAAGAATTACAACAGAGACAGTTTTTGAGTGATCAAGTCCAGATGTATTATTTATCAAGTGGGTACACCCTAGGTGGACTTACCTATATGGGGAAAACTTTATCTTCTACTATTGATATGCATATGAATGTGCTTTTTATAAATATACATCCATAGCCATGTTTTATTTTTCAGTCTAAGTAAAATTTCCATCCTCACACGTAGATTACTATCAAGCATAGATGCGGAGCAAATTTTATTCCGTTTGAATCCATCACCTGTTTTATCTCCTCTGATGATTTTTCTTTCACCATCTCAACATTAAGAATCGAATCAAGCGTCTGCAAGAGAAAGCATAAGGAATTTGGCATGATGACAGTTCTCTGATTCAAGTAAGAATCCAGAATGAATGGGTGCAATTTCAGAGAACAAAATCAAGCTCGAGGAACTTAATTCAATTTACAATGTGGACTTAGTCCTCTGAATTGCCAAAACGACTAGTAAATCATAAGCAGTAACACACTGAGAATTGGATTCACACACTGAGGCAGAACAGAAGAGATTTCTGTCAGGACACAGAACACACTTTGCTCCAGTTCTGCAGATCTCTGCTGAAGCTGCAAGAGGAGCTGCAGCCTTTCCCCTTCAGACACGTGCTTTGTTGGCAGATTTACACAGAAAGTTTGCCAAAATACAAAACTGTGAAAGAACAAAACCATTCTCTTGTCCCTCTGCTGGCTGACCTTTGGAAATATATTTACATGCTGGAAAGGGAGCTTAACCCTTTGAATTTATTACTGTCAGCATTCAGTACAGATCACCTCACTAGTAGGAACTTCCAGGATGTCAAGAGAGAAAGGACTGGATAACAAAAAACCAGACTGCTGGGAGTTTTAAGACTTGAACGTGATCTCAATAGTAAATGAGTATCTTATACTCAAGTGCAGTGTAAGGAACATCAGTTTTATCTCAAGAAGCTCTTGGCTGAAGCACTGATGGTAGCAATACAAGTTAATCCACATCCTCAATTTGCCAGCAAGTCCTCTCCTAACACTCAGGTTCATTTCTCTTACCTTATCTTTTGTGAAACCTCCCTTTGATGTCTTTGTGCCCAAGCCTTCTGCCTAGAAGAAAACATTCTTCTTTAGTTTTTATAGCTGATGCTTTAATACCATTTATTTGCCTTCCCTACCATGCATAACATGCCTGCTGACAAGATGTCCTGAGTACGAGCTCAAATTTAAGATACTTAAAGAGATTGCTGCAGTGCATTTTATTAAAATAAAATATTGATTTGGAGAATAAGAAGATGAGTAACAATGTGAACTATAAATTTCAAGATCAGAAAGGATTAAAGCAAACTATTATGCATTTTGGATCCAATATTATTGAACAGCTTGCTTTCATTCACTACAAAATGATAAATGCAAGATCATGTTACTCTATCTGGCCAAACTAATCTGGAACTAATTAAACACTTAAACAAGGCCTCAAGCACAGAATTTACAGGCTAAAAAAAAAATAGCAAAATAATATGCTGGAATACAGAACAGTATTTTTAGCCAGCAGTGTCAAATTCTGGGGCACCTTACTAACAGGAACGCTGTATATTTGTAGCATTATGCTGATATAATGTGACATTATAGCTTTAATAGACATGAATTACAAAGAAAATTGGCCTTGCCTTTTCCTCCATGCATCTGATAAATTCTCCTTGACTGGAATATCCCACTGGCTGCTTTTTCACTTCATTTCTTTTTTCCATACGGGATTCGAACACATCTGGACTGGATCTGAATCGGAAAAGGGACTATTGACAGTACTGGGTGATTAACACCATTTGGCCTTTTAAGATGTTCACTGTGGAGCTGATTCATGTTCTTAACTTAAAACTTTTAACTTCTTGTTAGTAAAACCTCTTATCAAGCTGGTCATGTTGGGGAGACGACTTTCTTGACTTGGTGGCAACAACGTAAGTGAATTTCAAGGCAGCATTTAGCCTAAACGAATTCATTTTCTCGTAAGGGCAGAAAGCTAAAAATAACCTCCCTCCTCCCCAGGAAACCCAGCTCCCCAAGCACCCCCTCTCCCCAAAACCGACCCGACCGCTGCCTCCTCCCTTCCCCTGGGGGCCGGGCCCCCCCGCACCTCCGCAGCTCCTGGATCTTGTGCCGGTACTTCCCGTAGAAGGGGTTCTCCTCCAGCGCCGCCTCGCCGGCCCCCGGCCCCGGCCCCGCCACCCCCCGGCACGGCGGGGCCAGCAGCCCCAGCGGACGGAGAGCGGCGCGGCTCCGCAGGGCCGCCCCCAGCCCCCAGGCCTGCACCAGCGGCCCCGCCATGGCGCCCGCTCCCTCCCGGTCCGTCCGCCAGAGCGCTCCGCCCGCCGCGCCGCCCCGCCCCGCCGTTCCGCCCCCGGAATGAAACGGCCGGAGACGCACGCTGAAAGTGAGTTTTTATTTAGGTAAATTAAAAGTCGCGTTACATGATAAAAGGCGCGGAGTGCCGTAGCTCAAACCCAGCGGAGCAGAGAAGCGCCATGTACGCCCAGCACGGTGCGGCTCGGCTCCGCGTACAGGCCGGTAACGGAACTGAAAAGATGCAGCGGTCCCTACACAGGGCTCACCCGAAACGCACCAATACAGCCTGACAACCAAGCCGAGAACCACAGCGTAAAGCAAGGCTCAGCTACAGCCCCAGCTGCCGCTCGCAGACCCGGCTACTGTCGAATTTGATTTCAGACATCACTTTTTTTCCTCCAGGACTCGCCACCCGCAGAAGCAAGCGGCCTCCGCAGCCTGGCTGCCAGCGGCCCCTCTGGAAAATGAGCTCCAGCAGAGAGCGGATCCGGGCAAGCGTTTTTGCTACGCCCGTGGCTTTTATGTCCTCTACCACCTGCAGCGTGAATAAAAGCACGGGGGAGGAAGCCTGCCAACACCCAGCGCCGGGGCTTCGGAAAGCACGCAAGACGGAGGCCGGAGGCATAGCGGAAAACTTGCCCAGATGGGAGCGGCTGGCTGGGGATCGGTGGTCCCAGCCTGCAGCACACCGCTACCGGCTACCCTAGGCCAAACAACAGCGACCACTGTACTCAGTGATGATTGGATTTTGTTCAATTGATAGCACGAGTCCGTCCTACAACAGCAGTGACTACAGCAATACGCGATCCACTTTGCTCTTGACGTGCAAATTAAGCAGCACCACTGGACAGCTGTGCCCTCGTGCCCATCCCTGACCACCTCGGCTCCTTGGCCACGGGCAGAGGACACAGGCGGCTGGAGCGGCACGCGCGGTCTCTAGCTGACAGTTTCACTATTGCTGTTGAAGAGCCCTCTAAAAGTTAAAAGTAAAGCAGACTGCAACAAACCAAAACAGTAACAGATTCACATAGCAATACAGTAATCCCTTAAATTTTAAGGTAAGTTAAACTCCGTACAAACCAAACTTCCAAAAATATTTTGCAAACTCTGGCATATGGCTATGATACAATATGTACAAATAAAATACCAGAATGGTTACATTTTATTGCTAGGTTTTTTTATTTGGTTAAGGAATTAAACAGTAGCGTATAAAAGGGTGTGGGAAGCGGCAAGAAGCAAGTGTTGGCTTCTTGTCCTCTCAAAAGCCAAGGTTGGTTGGTTTTGTTTTGTTTTTAAATACTGTATTTTCAAATGTCACATGAAAAGCATCTCCATATTGGGTCACGTCTGCATTACCCAAACAGGATAGAAGAGCAAAAGTGAAAGCAGCCCACGCAATGGGTAACAGGGTTCCATTTTCTGCATTCCTTCACCGATTCATACTCCAGGATACAATTATTCATAAAACATCCAGTCTAAAGTTATATAAAAGTCAACAATTATGAACTGACTTCCACATAAGCTGGTGTTTCAGTGAGGTGGACAACTTCAATTCACTAGTCATGCAAAAAAACTCCCAACAAGATCAGTGGTATTTGTGAGCAAAATGATCCGACTTGGCCCTGATCTAGCCTGCAAGAGAATCCCTTCAGCAAAAGTAATTTTCCATGTTCCAGAAACGCTCTGTGTTTAGATCCACTAGTATAAACAAACCCTTAAGTTCCTCTATAGTAAGGAAACCTCACTTATAAAGCATGCATCAGCATGGAACGCCAATGCGACTGCACGCTCCTATCCTGCTTTTTACATCCTTCTGCTGGCAAAAACATAAAAGGTAAAGGTACCAAGAAGTGATCGTGTTCACATTAGTCAGGAAACAGCCCACAAGTCTAGTCTGGGCCTTCCTCACCTGCTCATGCTCCTAGTGACCAGGAGCTTCACTCGGGGCACTTCAGAGTGACCCCAACAACAGCGGGTGGAAGAAACCAGCAACACCAGCAACCCTGTTCAAAAGATCTCCAGTGACCAGTCAACGAGACAGCCAGCACACTGCTGATCATACCCAAGGCACGAACTATTCAGGTGCTACTCAGCAGACTGCATTGCAGACTTCTACCTCTTAAAGCATCTGTTAAAAGTTCTTCAGTAGCTTGCTTTTTATTTTTTTCCCCTCAGATAGGCTCATCTCGCAAAATAATCTGGACGTAATACAGCAAAGCTAAAAGAATGCTCAAGTGAAAACCCAAGCACTTGGCAGGTAATTGCTCCTGTAGGCTCATGATATAAAAACACTTTCAACTCTTCCCTCTAAAAATAAATCCTGCTATAGATGGGCATGATTTACCACTCCTGCTTTCCTCTGGCTGAGTCCAAACTCATTCATGGACATACTTAGTCAAAACTAGAAATTTAGCTGAAGCTCTTAACCACCCCTTTTAGGCTCAGTCTCTCATCATAAACAGCTTACTACCAACACAGCCCCTGACACAAACTTCCCCTTAAATATGCATAATTTACTCTATCTCAAATATTTACAAGCAGAAGCAGCCCATCTTTACAAGACAGATTTCTTTCTGCTCTACATAAAGTGCAGCTCTCTAATTTAAGGCAAATTTCAGTGAAATATAAAACCATAGTTTTATTTTAGTATGTACACATTTTAAATTAAAAACAAGAACCCCCTTGAAAAGGAAAGAGAGGAAAATGTTTCCAAGTTTGGGAATTTTCTGGATTTTAACACAGTCCCAATATTATGTCTTATTGACATATAAACTTGTAGATTTCTTTTCAATAAATGCAAACAAAAAAGAGGTGGCAATGTGTACAGTAATTTAGCTCCGAAGATCAGTAAAACACCGGGAAAGTGCAGACGTAGTTTTTCATGTCCCGTAGTTTCCTTTAGCTACAGTAGCATCCATCAATACCACATTTCTAAATATATATCCTATACACCTAGAGCTAATCTCAGTTCTTGCAATGAGTATTTCTCATCTCCATCTGTGTCAAATTTCTTAAAGCTCTGTGGCTCCTGGGCTGTAGAGCCAAGCAGCTTTTGAAGATCTTCATAAGATAGTTTTCCATCACCATCTTCAATTGCTTTTGCAAACAAATTCTGAAGATCTGCAAAGAGAAAATTATTTAAAAGTAGCTCCTTTAAGTACACAAGAATATCCCATAAGCTGCCCTTCCAGTTTTACTGCACTATATCTTACTACCTAGTAATTAAATAAAGCAGACCCAAGTATGTAGCTTGCCTTCTGCATTGCTGCAAGCTGTCAGTAACAGTTTAGGAGAAAGAAAAAAAAAAAAACCCAAAAACATGAGCATTTCTGGATTAAATTACATTAAAACTCGAAAAAATAATCCCTATTTCTGGCCAGGACTAATAGCCCATTCTAGAACCACTAACTGCATACAGATGAAGTTATCCTCCACAAAAGCAAGCTCTGAACGACTGTTGCTATACCAACAGCACAGATGATATAAAGGGAAAAGTGTCTATTCATTTCCTGATGGAAAGTACTGCCCTTTCAGTAGCTGAAGTGTCTGAACAGCAAGATCCACAAACCATTCATTTGACCAGGCAGCATTCTTTAAAAAAAAAAGAAAAGAAAAACCCCCAAAACATACACACTCACATCTACTTCATTTTCCTTCAGCACCCTAATTCTGCCCTTGACTTCTCTCTCAATCTCTGGGGCACTTGGTATAATACTTTGGCACTCAAAACAATTACAATTCACTTATAATGCACATTCCTGTTTAAATCCCAGTTTCCTTCAGTTTTTGGTTTTTTTTTTTAATTACTTTTTTTTAAGAAAGTCTCTAGTTCTCAAGCTTTCAAAATTGACCTCACTTCTCCCAGAATGCCCAGACACACTAACATAATCCCAGTTATCCTTCTTGTCTCCTAAACATTTACATGAAATATTCAGAAAAAGAAAAGGTCAGCCTAGAAAGGACATACCTTCGATGCTGGAAATTCCTGGTAAGGACAGATGTCTCAGCTGTCTGTTACCCTCTGCGTTATCATTAGCTGACCTTGAAGCCAGCCTTGAAAGGTCTGTGGGCTTTGCTGTAGTACTCAGACTACTGTCAACTGTTACAAAACAATTTCTATTAGTCTTGCTAATTCGACAGAATTAGTTAGCAGAAACAAAAAAAAAATCTGATAATACAAATTAATTTTTTTTTTTTTTGCATCACAGATGCTGTATGGGATAAGAATGCTGCAAAATCATTTCAGAATACAGCAGTGTTGTCCCCTTTTACCAATAACTGGAAGAACAGAAGGAAGGAAACTTTTTTGGACAGTTAATACAGTTTTAATCTTTCATGCTATACTAGGAGAAGTCATTCTTTGGTGTTTACAAATACACTTGGAAGTGCTTTCTACTTCCCAGCCTGAAAGTACTGAATAAGGTTTATTAAGCAAATTACATCTGCCCACCTGGGTTGTTTTCACCTTGTCAATGCAGGTATCTATCTTCCCCAACAGCAAGGTCTAAACTTCCAAGTTGCTGATTAGCAAGTTAACAACAAGCACAGTTCTATTGTAATGAAGTATTTCAAGTCTTATCTGCAGCACTACCTGAATATATACAGCAAAAATGCAGAACTGAGACAAATCAGAGACGCAGACCTTTCCTATATGTTATACTTAGGTTTTGAAAAGCAAAGATAGATGTTACTGGGTATAAACTTCTACAAATTAATCACTGTATGCCTTCAAATACAAGCTATTGATGCATGTGAATCCTGCTATACACATGGAAAGTCACCTGCAAACTTTTGTAGTCATACATAGTTTTCTGGTTTAGAGCCATCAGTTTTCTACCACTTTAACTGAAATAATCTTCACCAAAAATGTTAAGGAACAGTCTAAATTTTCCACCTTCATTAATTATTCTTTGAATTACACAGGGAACCTTCAGGTTTATGGTTTACTACTATACAACATTCTTACCATTCTTTGATGTCTCAATGGATCCATCGTTTTCTGGCTTGCTTGTGAAAGCATTGATCATCTGAAGCTTCTCTCTTAGTTTTGATACCTGAGAATCTCTAGTTCCTGTTTCCTGCATATGTAGAAAAAAATTTTCTTAACGAGCACCTTTTCAGTAGATAGAGAAGATCAGGAAAAGAAGTAATTTAAAATATGTAGTACTTTTGAGTGACTTGGAGGTCTCCAGGCTGATCAAGTTTAAAATGATAAACAAGATCTAAAAGAAAAGAAAAGAAAAGAAAAGAAAAGAAAAAAGACAAAACACCCACAAAAAAACACAACTATGGAAAGATGTAAGGAATAAATTCACATGGTCTATAAGAAAAAAACAGAATCAGCACCTCAACCTGAAAAGCAGACAACTATTTTGCAGACACTGATTTCAAAAGAATCTGACACTTAATTTCCATATTTCTTATATAAATGAGCAAGAGTCTGAAAAATCATAATATAAACCAGTCAAACATAGTTGGAGCGAACATTTATACATTAATTGAATTGCATAATTGTTTTAAATGTTTGTCTGAAGAACTGACTACCTTAGTGCTGGAGTCATTATATCCCTGTCAAAGTAAAACCACCACATTTTTTAATCTGGAGCCCCTTTCCTCTTTTTATGAGCAGGGTCCAGATAACAGGCTGAGTTCACATCAATCCAATCCTAGAACTGACAGCATAGCCAGATCACTCACCTGCCTTCTTTCCAAAGGACGGAAACTAACCTCAGCAGCACCGCCTCTTATTCCCAGCCCACAATTTGGCCATTCAGTTAGTCTGTTGAACTTGCTCACAGCCAGTCAGCAGATCATTACTGAGAGGTGGCTTTCATCAATTCCTAGACTCCACTAATGCAAAGTTTCTTTAAATCAACCCAAGAAAGTTTTTACACCTGGATAAATGCCGTAACCCCCTTTGCAGTGTGAACCCACAACAGTTGGGGTAGCTCTGCTCAGAGCATGGCAATGGGTACTCAAATGAGCTGGCTGCCAGAGTCCCCTATTCCACTGGACCATGGCTCTGAATCTCCCAAGATGCTTTCAACCACACAGAAGGATATTACAGTAGCTCTACTATCTTATCCCATACGTAGTCAGAATGGCAAGACTTTAAACTATTACAAGTTTTGTCCCATCCTAATTGACTTCCTGTCCCCAAAATCAGGTGGATAAGCTGTCCTTCTACTCCGGACTTTTAAAAGAAACTGGATCAGATTAGCCTGCTTACAGATCTTTCTTCAATTAAGTCTCACTTAAAACATAATTATAAAGACAATGACATGCTCTACTAATCCAGTGTAATTTGTGTTTCCTTACTTTACCTTCAGGTCTTTATCTGAATGAGTTTCATTATCTAGTTGATCTTCATTTTCCACTTTTAGAGAGGTAGTTGCATCATTCCCCTACAGGAAAAATGGAGAAGAGCTGAGTTTATTCATGTGCTTATTATTTTCTACAAGTTTCTTTCCTTCAAATTTGGCAGGCATGAAGCAGGAAAAAAACAGGACAAATACATGCTAGAATAAATACGAAGACCATGTGTTATAATTGACCACAGCAACTTCAGCATGTTCCTAACTGCTAAACCTACAGAACACATTCTCAGAGACTCGCCCCAGTATGGCATACAGGAAGCACTGGACAGATTTATGAGCATCTTTAGCACTAAATTTTTTTTTTAGCATTTAAGCACCACTGAAAAATCCAGAGGCCCACCTAGCTCCTCAGTGGTCTTAACAGATCCCTTATATGCCAGAGTGCCTTCCTAAAACAAAGTTAAAGAGGTTTGTGAATCCTGTCCCATTAAGCAGTTGCCCATCTTAAATGTCACAGTGTTTTGGACATTTTTCTGTAGATTCTGCAGGGAAGAAATGACTACTTCAGAGATACTCTTAACATTGGTTATCTGTTCCGATATATGGAACAAATTCCAGTCTTCTAAAATGAAATCTTAAGAGTCTCAAGTTTCATTCTGACATCTTCTTTAGTTAAGTTTGAAAAGCTATATCTGTAGTGTATAGAAACTACTATATTGAAACTACTAGCCTGAGTAGACACCCTTAGACATCAAATACTTACCACACTGGTAGACAAGTTCTCACTTTTGTCCAGATTATTCACAGCAAGGGGGGAGTTTTCTAACAGCATAACCCTCCGGCTAAGGTTACCAATGCTTGAATCCACATTTAGAAGCTTGATGTCATTCAACTTCTGATACGCCACTGCAGTATTATTTAGCTCCTCCAAAGCTGCATGCAGCGACTGGCTTTCCTGAAATATAAAACCAGCACATCAGTTTACTCAACCTCTGTAGCACTCTTGCTATTAACAACATGGTGACTGACCGAGTTGAACTGGGCAGACTTCAGACTGACTCTCCACTGACACTGCTGAAAACACCAAACTGGAAGCTTCCAGAAAGCTATTCCAGCTTTCAAAGTTTGAAACTGAAATTTTCCTCAGGGCTAACCTCTTTGTTGCTAATGTAACCACTTCAGCTGTGCCAGCAAACACACAAAGCCTATTCATCTAATTTTCCAGGGCAAGCTTAGTAACCACACCAACTATTTTTCCCAAGAAAGCATGTACTAGGCATATTTATACACAAGATTAATTTTTGAGGAAGATATCAACTATGTTAAATGTAAATAAATGCAGTCATCCCATTCCAAGCCATTCAGCTAAACACCCCACATTATCCTTTTTTTTGTTGTTGTTGTTGCTGAATCTCTGCTTTCCACACCTCATTACACTGAGGGTGACTCAATACATCCCACACCCAGATTTGCTTAGATTGGCAAGTACCTGCCATAAAATCCATTTGATAAAAAGCCTTTAACTCATTTCCATTTACATGAGCAAAGTACACCTATAATTTGTTTGATACTTGTTTCAGTCTTTTTACTCCTCACCCTGTTAGAACACAAAAAAATACTCTCCGACTAGGATACTTTCCTGTTTGCACATACACAGGAACAAACTACAGCAAAATTATCTTACATTTCATTTTGAAGGATGCTGTCTGTAGTGTCTTGATAAAAAACATACTCTTTTATACACCACAGTACCACAAAACACACACAAAAAGTTAAGTGTCAGTGATATTTGTACCAGTATTCCTTATGCAAGAGAGAAAAATACCTGTTTACAATTTTCTGTCTGATTTCTCTCAGTCCTTGGCGCAACAGTGGAGGGAAGTGAAGATATCTGTTTTAATTCCTTCTAAGGAAAGAAACAGAAAATTGTGTCACCAAATGCCTGTAAAAAATACTAAGCTTTTAATAACTGGCAGGCTGTAGCTAACGATGTTCTTCTAAAATTATAGTCACTCATGTCTGTTGTGCATGCAGTATTTTACCTAGGCTAATACAGAGTTCCTCTTTCAGACACATAAGGTCCAAATTTATTTTAATTAAACCCTACTAATTAGCTCTTCTCCCTTTAATGAAGTATTATGATACACATTTCACTGCTACTATACACACTGCCGTATCTGCAAAGTTTTCGTAGCACTCACTGACTGAATCAAGTTTTATAATGTGTCTAATTTAGATTTTATCTGCAAGTATTCTTATTAAAGTAATGGTGTATAGCAGTTTAGCTGAAAAACTTTAATTATTGGCTCAGTTTGTTAACCCCAAGCAAGAGGTCAGTGTAAATACAGTGAGTAGTTTCTGGTAAAGATGGTCAGTAATTTCATCCTTACACGCATCCTTAATTCAACCAACAAACTATCTCAACACTTCCACCATCTCCAGTTCCTAAGACAGTGCAGACAGTTACCATAAGCAGTACCCTGCATCACACAAAAGCAGAGATTCCCAAGGCTCCGCATCTGTGTAGTAGGAAGCAAAAATGCAGGATAGGAAGTATAGAAGCACTCAACAATTCTGGCTACAGAAAAATACATACTTGATACCATATAGAAGATGACACACAAGGATTATGAGATTAGCAGTGTACTAATGTACCAACCAGCACCTACTAAAACTCCAAAAGTGTTTTGAAGGCATAAGGCAAAACTCCACACAGTTCTTAAACTTGCTTCGTATTAGGCAGGTAACTGTTGAAACACAGTGTTAAATCAGTACATTTTCTTACCACACCATTCTGGAGTATTTCTATGGATTTCTTGTATTCTTCAATAGCTGTCTGTATATTTTCAACATCATGAGAAACACTGGTAAGAGTGCTCCCTATGTTCGCTACAGTCTGGAAGAAAGAAGTAGACAAAAATCTCAGCCTTCCTCAACTGTACTGTTCCAAAGTTTCAATCTGCTAAACATGATATTGTGCTAGGGAAACTGCAGGCAGACCGCCACAAAAATATGCATGTGAGTTTGGAGTATTTGGAACTTCCTTTGCAGACAAAGCTGCAGATTATACCCATTGCATCTCCGGGCCAATAAATGAACACACACTCTACACCATGAGAGCTTAAGCTAGATAACCAAAATTATGGGTTTGCTACTCTCACTCCCAAAACAATACAACTGTTCTGGCACTACTTTACAAAAAAATAATCCCGAGATGAAGACATCTTACCTCCTCTCTTGTATTGAATACAAGAATGCTGACATCACCCATTTACCCTGCCTTAATTGTCTTTCAGGGCTACTCATCAGACACATCATACACTGCAAAACCAGTCTGCCAAAGGTCACCAATTAGAGTTTCAAGCAAGTATTACCTTTTTTAAAATGAATGAATAGCTCTGAAGCATCAGGAAAGCCCCCATGAATTCTGCAGGTACAGTCAGCGTGCTGTGACAGCTACCTTAGCTTCTGACTACTCCCGTCCCATCCTTCCCTTGCCTTCACCTATGCGAACGCGAACTCCCCCGACCCCCAGCTCTAACTCAGAAAGTAACTATTCTGTAAAGCTGCACTGGTGTTTTAGCAGCTGACAGCATAGCACCTATTAGAGTCAGACTGTCAGCTCGGACATCCACAGACACTAGTGGAAGTTACAGTAATGGGACAGAGCACGCCCCTACGCTTCTCCTTCCATTTTTAATACTTTCTTTGGTCGTTAAAACAATCAGAACCCATTTAAAAATCCCCTTTTCCTATGACCCTGTTATGATCATAAGCTCTAAAGGCACTGAAGTAGCCCTCTAGCTACCCAGACCATATTCAAACAATATCCACACAAATCTTCCTCTAACTCTTCATTTTGCAAGTCTGAAGACAGGTTCATAAGCAATCTCTCTGCCCTGGAGGACCTCAGGACACTTTTAGCACCTTTCATCAGTCTGAACAAAAGAGGAACTCCCTCAGTAATCCTTCAGGACACTACCACCAGCAGGCAGCTCTCCATTTTCAGGAACAGTACCTAGAGGGGGGAAAGGCTCAAGAAAACCAAAATCCTATTATAAGAATAGCAGCCTTTTCTTCCAAGAAAGGCAGGCAATTCCAAAGACAGCTGGACCCAATGGACAGTTGAGCAGGAGATTTTTCACCAGGGCTATCAAAAGCCAGGCTACCAACCTACACCCACTGAAGTTCTGTGTGACAGGAGGCAGTGCAGCACACACACAGGAGTCAAAAAGAAGTCCAGGTCTCGAAACCTATCACTTTTCATTAACATGACACTTACAAACCATTAAAACTATTGTATTTAAACCTCTGAATAGTTTTTCTACACACAACACCTCACAATATACCTCCTAGAAGGATTCCAGCTCTGTTTTTATTACATCAACTTTCCAAAACATAAATGCAAGCAAGATGGCATTAAGAGAGCAGTAAAACAGAAACACCTCAGACTCAACAGCAGAGACTGAAAAGAATTCAGAAGTTCCCAAGATACTTGATTTTCACAAAGTACGACAAAGGATGGTCTTATTTCAACATAAAAAAAGCCCTGCTGTTCAGCAGATCGCTGCAAGCTGAAACCTGCTGGCCCTAACACGTCATCCTGACAGCACTGAAGGCAGCAAGATGACAACAAGCTTTTTCTATATTATATAAAGTAGGTGCCATTTCTAGACTCTAGGTACTGCCTTAAGACTTACTTCTGATATGACACAGTGAAAATCCAGCATGCTCATAACAGCAAATTAGAAGCTTAGGAAATAGCTTTGTGCTCCTCCCAGAAAAAGAAATCCTAGCAGCCTGATCAGCCAAACCACATTAATTGCTTTCCATATGACTACCTTGTTGATTATACATTAATTTTGTAGGGATAGGAAATGAGAAGCAGAAACCCATAAAAGCCACAAAGACAACTGGACTGACATTAGGTGTTAGCCCAATATAAATGTTCATTGATAAACAAACAGAACTGCCATGGAAGAGCCAAGGAACTTTCAACAAGCCCTTCTTTTTACCAACATAAACAGGACAGTTCTTTGGTAAAGAATGCTCAGCTAAGGCACACGGTAAGACACTGTATTAACAGAAGTCAGCCTGTGTCACCCACTAGGGCCCATCTTTCAAGGGACCGTCACAAAACCATGCCAGTATAATTCATGTTTTGCTGTGCATGTACTGAACACCAAGAAAGCTCCCACACTTGTGTTCCATGCCCACTGCTCCCAAGTTAGACCCCTGCCCGCCTCAAGACTGTAAATGCAGAGCCAGATGTAGAACTATATACTGCTCAAGATGAGGAAGTGTTCCAGAAAGCAATGCATTTTCTTTTCCAATTAAAAAAGCTAAACAAACCACCTATCTGCAAGAAGAGTTGTAAAACTGCAGACAGACTTTTTGCAAGTGCCTTAAATTATATTAAGATTAGTAACTTGAAGGAAAGCAACCAGAAAGATCAGCTCCAAGATAAAGAAGTGATAACATAATACAACCAGAAACAAGTGCATCTCCAGAAAGGGACAGCCAAGGCCTTCAAATTTTTTATCTGCCCTACGTTATACTTGATA
Organism: Pelecanus crispus; assembly: GCF_030463565.1. Taxonomy (NCBI): domain Eukaryota; kingdom Metazoa; phylum Chordata; class Aves; order Pelecaniformes; family Pelecanidae; genus Pelecanus; species Pelecanus crispus. The sequence goes on along the minus strand of NC_134647.1, from coordinate 70,440,528 downwards.
TTGTATGGTCCCACGATATGAAGTCAAATTTAAAAACGAGATGGAGAAGCAAGTATTCCTCACATGCAATTCAGGTAACTCCTGTTGTCACTGCTGTCCCCAAGAGCCCAGCCGCAGCTTCGCAACACAGAACACGTTTAGCAATAGCCAAATTTACAGTACTTGCCTTCTGAAGCTTCTCTACTGTGAGAGGAAGATAAATCAGATCAGAAGCAGACTTTATGTTGTTTTTGAGATGATTTACTGTTGAGGTCAATAGTGATATCTAAAAACGGAGAGGAACGTGTAGAATTAGTCAACATAATCCTGATTCTGTCCTTCCCCAATACCAATGACTTAATCTGTAACATTAAAACACAAGACAAATACACACACACACCCCCCCCTCACCCCTGGCTCTAGGTTGTAAGTCCTGCCCAGGCTACATTAAAAATATTCTGCCTCTTGCAACAGAGGCAAAAATTTTTTTTAAACTGAATGAAAGCCACAGAAGCCCCTTCTTTTGAATGATGTACCCTCTGCCCATTTTACATTAATCCCCTTAGAGACAGGCTGTTGCCCAAGAACTATTTTAAACGTTGTGCAAGAAGCCTTTACGTGAAAGAACCAAGTCATCTACTTCTGTATTTAGCAATCAAACCTGCCTGGCAAAACCCAGCGAAGCCATGCAACTTCTCTAGCTGAGTGACAAGCAAAGAAGTTGCACGTATCACCCAAACCTTCTGCTACAGTGACAATCTAGGTACAGTGGGCCAGCTCAATTCCTGTCAACCATTTGACCCAGGAGGCACGTTATTCAATGTGTCTTCAGGATTATTTATTCATTCCAAATGAGAGGCTGTCAAATAAATTAAGAACAGCCACATGCTGGTCATTAATTTCTAACATTATCACTTTAAGAGCGATTGGGAGCCATAATGAAGAAAAATAATTTCTTCTCACATTTGACAACACAGAAGTAGAGCGGATAAAACCCACTTTCTTCTGGTTCAAAAAAGTTGTTTTGCAAGCTGAGGAAATGGACAAGATCTGAGTTTTATATTAGGCCAACACTGATCAGCTGGTGTGCAGATTTTCTCTTTCCACAGCTGCAAATATTGGCTGAAATAATTCCCAGCAGTGCATCCTAACAATTTATTGGGGGGTGGAGAGGGCAGGGGGAGTAACCCAGTAACTAAATTTTAATACCCAGAAGAGCTGGCTCAGACTATAACCAGATCCTGAAGTAACTTGGGGGCCTGCAAGAACCATGTGCAAGTATCTTTAACATCCAGGTGCAGATGATAGCATTTTAAAAGTCCAACGAAGCACCTAAATATCTGTGGATAATGCATACTGTCAGATGCCAAAGAAAGCAAGTCAATTTTTCAAATATATTTACGTGCCCCATTAAATACTTAACCATTGCACTAGACTGAAGAAAAACTAATCTGAGCAGGCACCTCAATACTCTTAAAAATTAAACCCAAAAGCACCAGTGTCAGGGAGTGTACCACGCACACCTGTGGATACCACTAACTGTGAGCAGCTCTGAACTTCTACCCTCCAAGGCAAGAATTTCAGTAAGAGCCTTGCTGGATGCTTTGTTTGAAGCATGAGCTAACACAACAGAAAGCTGTTTCCTCAGCTGATAAGTGGCTTAGTTCAAGCCGCATAAACAGAGATAGAATTTACACCAGCTCGGATTCCGAGTGTGTATTAGCAGATTTTATATTCACAAGACACCGGTATTTCATTTGTAGCAACATGAACTTGTACTGATTCAGGTAACTTCTTTCCATGCTCATGATGTGTTTGCAGACACTCTCAGAAATTTGAAATATCAAACCTCTCACAAACATCACAATTATTTGGCAGGAAAATTAAGAACTGAACAGTTCTCAGGTTCTTTTAAATTCTGCCTGAAGTCTTTCCACCAGTTGTGTAATTTCTCCTCTTTGTGACCAGCCTCCAGTCCAACTGGATGCTCACCCTTTTTTTTCTTGTTTAATAATGAAGCTTACACTCCATTTTAACTTTAAGCATATGGTTATGGAAGTCCTTAGAGAAAAGCTCAGCACCGCACTTGAAATTAATTTCTGTAAAAATAAATTTGAATGGAATATTTTATTATTTTTCAAAACCAAGCACTGATCTCTCTCACCTGTTTATTGATCTCTGTGATATTTATCCAAATTTTATTTAGCCCCAGTTCTCCAGTCTCAATTTGTTCTAGTTGCTTTTGGTTCTGCACCAAATCTTCACTCAGTTTAGGAATTTCTTGGAATGATGTCTTTTGATTAGATTCCACTAAAAAAAATGAAAAAGATAATTAAATTTTGTTTAAAAAAATCCCCAAAGTGCAGGTAAACGTAAGGCAAAAGACAATTACAAGCAGCAACATCTACAGCAGTGAAAAGCGGCAATAATAGTTTCTACATATGGGTTTACTGCCAATTCAGAATTAAGTGTTTGTTCAGAATGGCAGCTCTTTTTTGTTTTAAGAGTACTAACGTCCGCAGAGAGAACTCAGAGAGACTGTACTAAATTTAACACTTTGCAAATAGTACTGTCATTCTGGCAAGCCTCAGCAGGTCTTTATTTAGTGCAGTTATTTCGCATTACTTTCACAGAGGAACATGAAATAGTAATGGGACTATGAATAAGAACTGCCAACAGTACCAGGGCAAAGGAAGTACATGAAATGAACCTCGGTGCCCTTTTCAAGCCTGCAAAGGGGCTGCTGATGATGAAGTGAATTCCAGAGAGATTAACATGATTACAGTTGTTCCATGTGACAGAAAGACAACTGAAAAAAAAACATATAAGCTTATACACTAGCATCTGTTGGTAAACAAATCAGTAAACAAGGTCTGTGGAAATAAAGTCAGTTATTACTGCAATTAATACTACAGAAAGAGGGAAACATGCAGCTCAAACCAATTCAAGTCAGCCTCAGAAATGGAGCTCTTCCAGGTATGCAGTGACTAAGCTGTTTAGCTGCAAGCGCTGTTAGGCAATCCTAAATCCCTAGGTTGGGGAAACAAATAAGCAAAGGTTTTGAGATGGACATGAGGGAGTTCTCCAAAACCTGCACCTCCACCCTGTAATACGGCACTGAAACGCTCCACAACAAATGCCATCATTCAGACCACAGACCGCCAAGATCAGCAAGACCTACATGGTACATAGCTGGTAGCTCCCAGAACAAATTGCCTTGTGTCACCCATCCAGTCAAAAGGGGAAGCCTTCAGCAGTGCTTCATGCCTGTGGAGTGGATACCCAAATACACACAACTGGAAACCTCAGCATCTTCAAAAACCCACTTCACTTTTCTTGAAGCAAGTCCTAAAGTCATTGCTAGGTACAGAGTAATCTGCATTGATCACTCAAGACCCAAATAACACTTCGGGTTAAGTAAGACCTTGAAAGATCTATTTTAGCCAAAACAGACTGAGTGCTAATTGTGCATTTGACACAAGCAGTTCACACTGAATCTGATGTTTCAGAGGCTCTTGTAAACAAATTATTTTCTGTTTTGCCACTCTTACTATGTACAATAAGACTCCACTTAGCTTTCCTAGCACTGCAAAAAACTCTTAAGCGCTATATACGTTCTTAGCATCATTACTAACAACCAAAGGGAAATGCTACAATAACTTTCCCCCACCCCAAACATACTAGATGCAGAGATGTCTTATTTTTAAAAAGCACTCATACCATACTCACTTTGTTCAAAATATGGAAGAACATTAGCAAATACTGCCACGGGAATCTGCTCTTACGAGATAAAAATCTGGATGAATATTCAGAGGAGGAAGATTCTTTTTCCAAACCTGCTGTAGGACAGACTGATCCCATGCCTTTGTTTCTCCATCCACCTACCCATCTCACCAGAGCGCAATGTTACTTTTTGGAGCCAGGTTGGTCTTGCTGTCTGTTTTTGTTGTTGTTGTTTTTAACGCTGTGCCTCACTATGAGACTCCTGTCCAGCTTCTAGGCCTGCTATTACAGTGGCAAGGAAATCCAAGACTATTTTATCACTAGACCAACTATTAAATGCACAGCTTCTCTATCACAGCTATTAAGGAAAAAACAAGCATATCTGTAATTGCCAGACAGTAAGCTCAGAGAGAACAACTGCTTTAACAAAGAGGACTATGTAGAGCAGGAATGAAGAAACTTAAGTACACCAAAGCCAACAAATGCTGTCATTGTGCAAAACTTTTACTGCCAGTCATTACTTAAAGCAGACCAGTCCATGAACAGAGGCAGCCAGCTTACCCGGAACACAGAAACAGCTACTGCAGAGCTGTTCAGTACGCTCACAGCACATGTAACTGAAGGTATCCTCCATAACTGGTGGGCACCAGTTATGGCTAACTTTCAGAGTTCAGTAGCAGTTAATATAAAAACACATCCATCAGTGATGCTTTCTCCCACTCCCAGCCAGCCAGCCAGCAGGTTCCACCTTGGCAGACAACTCCTCACCTCACAGCAGAGTTACACACCCGAACAGAAAGCCCTATACACCAACAGCAAAGAATTTCTACACGTTTCCTCAATACCTCTTTCACCACAACCAAATCAAGTCCTCTGCTTACCTCCAGCCCTAGCAGCCTCCTAATTTTTTAACTGATTTCACCAACCTTATTTTTAAGGTCACCTTCATGTCCTAGGCACAAAAATTCTAAGATGAAGACCAAAGCTATGGGACAAAACCCGCAGTCAACAGCAGTGCTCCTCAGGGAAAAAGTAACTACCTAGCTTTCCTGAAGCAGCTAGAGACTACGTGAATGCTTAAGCTTTGCTCTCTTCTGCTCCATTCACACAGCTCCTCAGCTTATCCTTGTTTTCAATATATGGGATTTTAAACAGTACTAAAATAAGGCACCAAAACCTATCTTGTGTGCAGAGGTGAGGTACAGAGAACCAAGAGCGTATGTTACATGCAAATCTCACCATTTGTTATACCTCAGCACTACAGAAGTTATAATATTTAAATCTTAAATGGACAGGGAAAACCTGAGACCTACAAGCAAAATGCTTCACCTTAACTCCATACTTCAAAGTATTAAACATGATGTAACTCCACACCATATGCAACAAGACATAAAAGTTGAACAAGAACAGGTCAATGCAAGCAAGATAAACGTTCAGAGGATATGAAGAAAAAACATAATACCAAAGCAACATTCAAACTGCAGTAAAGTCATAACAAGTATTAGAGTTTTTTTAAAAGAGCTCAAGACAAGAACATTGTTTTCCATTTAAAAAAAAAAAATTAAGGGACACATCAAAATTCCCTTGACTGTTTTTATGAGGCTGATCAGAACTTTTCCTTTTTAAATAGGGGCTTCCTTTGGAAGAAAGCACTCCCAAGACCAAAGTCAGGAATTTTAGAAATGTACGTACAAGCAACTACAGGCCCACCTAGCCCAGTGTCCCTGCTCCTCAGAATATATAGAGCAGGCAAGAATATATAACATTTGCCTTAGGTTTGCTCAGCCTCCAAGTGTTTCTAGCTCAGAAGACTCCTCAATTCAGGGGCAGTCTGCTCAGTACTTTCAGACTTTGAATAAACAGGTAGGCAACTACAGCTCTTCATACTACCCAATGCAAATGTCAAATAGTGTAGTTACATTTATACTTACTAGTTCGAAACTTCTCCTTTATTGCATCCAGATCCTCCTTGAGAGCCACCTGCATCCAGACTAAGCCAACGCACGCTACCACACAAGCGGCAAGAATGACAAACGCACATAATGGGTAACAGAATTTGCAGCATCGCAGATAGTCTCCCCTGGGTAAAACAAAAATAACAGATTACCAGTATTCAACAGTACCTAGCAAAGTTTTATTTTAAATGCTTATCTGTCAAAGTAAAGGACAGCGCTGGAACAGCACACATGTTTTGGCTGACGAGCGAATGAAGAGCTTTTCCAAGAATAAATAAGGCTATACAGTGACATCAGGGCTATTACTTTCTGTTCAGTTTATCCTCAGGAGGCACATCTAGCATATTTAAGAGCAGCTGTCAGGTTTCTCTTACTAAAATTTCCTGCTCTGCTCACATAAACTTACATTAGGAACATCTGCTTGATAGCTGCTTGGAAGGCAGGCTTCAAGAAAGAGTATTGCCATAATGTTACGACAAGTACTTCTAGGTTATCCTAAACTGCAAAAGCCTAAGTTTCTCTGCGACTATGCCTACTTTTAGTTATGCTTAGAGGCCCATTAATAATGCTGTTACTTAACTTAGAAGTTTATCTGTTGGCAAAAGCACGTTGTGTCCATGACAAAACCACCACTGCATTAGCTCGCAGACACGGCACTGTGCCACGCTGAGCCCGCAGGGATAACCGCTCTCAACATCTCAAGCAACTGCCCCCGAGCTGCTCTAAGGACTTCAGCTGCAGTGAGCATAAAACAGAAGAGCCAAGAAGCAAAAAGCCAGAGGATGGCTCAGACCTACTGCTACACTCAGCCGGGCGACCTGTTGGGCCAGACGCACTCCGTGCCGCTCCAGGGCTTTCCTGGCAGTCCCCAGCGCCCCACGATCCCCCCACGACCGCGGAGCTGACCCGCTGAAAGCAACGCAGCCGCCTCCACCACCGCCCCGGAGACCGGCGCTGAGGCGAGGGGCTCCCGCCGCGGCGGGGGGGGCCTCCCTCCCACCGCGACCCGCAGCGGGGCCAGGGGCCGCAAGCGGCCCGGGCACGACCGGGCCGGGGACCGGGCGGCAGCCCCGGGGACTCACTTGCCGCAGCGGCCCCGCGCCCCCGCCGCCGCGAACTCGTCCTCCTCGGAGCTGGACTCGGAGTCGGAGGCGGGCGGCTCGGTGCGCAGCAGCCGGTGGCCCGAGCCCTTCTTGGCGGGCTTCTTCCTGCGGCCGTCGGCGGCCAGGCCGATGAGGGCGTTCAGCTCCTTCCGCTTCTTCATCCTCTTGTGGGGCGTCGGAGGCGGCGCGGCCGGCGGCTGACTCCCGCCTCCCTCCTCCGCCGCCGCCACCGCGGCGGCCGCCGCCAGCGCGCCCCGGCTCGCCAGCCTGCGGCCCGGCCGCGGCTACAGGCGCTCCGCGGGGCCGCGGCCGCTGCTCCCCCGCCGGCCCCGCGGCGGCACGCCCGGCCCCGCCGCCGCCGCCGCCCGCCCCGCCCGCGCCATGGCTGCTCCCGGCACCGCTGCGACCCGCCCCCTCCACCTGCCAGCAAGCCGCGCTCCCATTGGGCGGCGCCGGACCGCCCCGCTCGGGGCTTAAAGGCCCAGGCGCGCCCGCCGCGGGGGCCTAGAAATGCGCGGAGAAGCTGGGGGTTCGAGTCCCGCTCCCGGCGGGTGGGACGAGCGGTGAAGGCGGCGGCTAGGAGCGGCCGAGCAGAGGGAGACGGCCCGGCTGGTGCCTCCCTCCGCGCTTGCCCTCCGTCCCCTCGCCCGCCAGGCTCGGCGGCGGCCCTTGCTCCCGGAGATAACGGTGGCAGGGAAGCGGCGTTGCCTGGCAGCTGCCTGCTCTCTGCCTGCCGCGGAGCTCTGCCAAGGCTGCCGCCTCACCCGGCCGCTCGCCTGAGGCAGCGGCGCAGAACCAGCCCGGTGCAGGATTCACCGCGCTCGCTGTGGAGGAGATGTTGTCCTGGACGCTTTTAAGACGCAGCTTAAAATGATAGCTCGCTCGGGGTGCCGGCAGCGGGGAAAGCGGGAGCGGTCAGCCGGGATGGGAACGGATGGAGATGAGGGTGAACCCTTGGGAGGCAGGAATATGTGATGAAGACCTTGGGGGGAGGAAGCCCAGGAGGAGGAAGCCTATTTTCTCCTTCAGGCTTGTGCGCACTAAAAGCCTGAAGAACCGCATGTAAAGGAGCGATATTCCCAAACTCCGGCTTCCCACGCCCGGTGGGAGGGTTGTTGCACACCCTCACTCGGCCAGGTGGTTTTTTTTTTTTTCCTTCCTTTCCTTTTTTCCCTTCCCTGAAAGCTCCGGCCGCGCTCGGTCTCCGCAGTGCTCCCCGGCGGCAGTGCACAGGCCGGGGGTGTGGGGGGATCGCAGGCCGAGCCGTGCCGGGGCCGTCCCGCCTGGGTGGGTGGGTGGAGGCCGGGGAACGCGGGGCAGGCAGCCGGCCAGGTCCGTCCCCCGCGGCCGGCCAGGCTGGGCACGCTGCTCTCCCCCCGCAGGCTGCAGCTCTGCCGCTGGCACAGGCCGCCGGCTCCTTCCCTCCCTGCCTTCCCAGCCCGCATCCCTGCTGGCGCCCGCCGCCGCCGGCCAGCTGCACGCCGGTGCCGGCAGCGGGGAAGCGAAGCGGGCAGCAGCTTCGAGCCCATTTTTCGCGGGCAAGCCGCGCGTTTCCCGAAGCCCCGCGGGACGCACCCCTCCCAACAAGCGCTGCCGTGATTTGGCAGCCGCTCGGACCCTGAGCCTGCCTCTCCGCCCTGCATTGGCTGAAGGCGGTCGGCGCCACCGGCCCCCGCCCGAGCCAGCCGGCAGCGGCAGCCGGCCGTCGCTGCCTCCACCCGGGGCGATGAAGCTCTCCTGGCTGGGCGTGGATGTCTCCCGGGTGCTGCACTTGGCTGCCGTCTTCTGCCTGACCTGCGTGCTGCTGAAGGCCATCCAGCTGTACCACCGGCGGCGGGAGCTGCTCAGGGCGCTGGCTGACTTCCCCGGCCACCCGACCCACTGGCTCTTCGGCCACGTCCACGAGGTAGGGCGAGAGCCGGCTCTGCGCGGCCGGGGGGAAGGAGGGAGCGGGCATCCTTCTTCTCAGCCGTACAAAGTGCTTTTGCTCTGCTTGTGATACCTAGAGGACAGCACACGCAGGCTGCTGCAAAAGGCACGCTGGAAGGGGGTGGTGGCTGGCTCGCAAGGGAAGAAAGCGGTAACGTAACGTGGCGTGGGCAAGGTCGTCCCGTGGTGTAACCCGGCCTTGGTGCTGGAGGCAGCAGAGCCGTGCTGCTCTGCCCCAGGGCAGGCTCTGCTGTCGCCTCTCTGCTCCTGTGAAAGCCAGGGCACGGCTGCTGCAGATGTGCCTGCGATGCTGAGCGGATGCACGCTGCTCCCGGCGTCCGGAGGCACCTTCTCTCCCTTGCCGGCTCGTGTCGGCTTCACGGCCGGGCGAGCCAGGCAAGGCATCGATCATTTTCAGTCACGTTTAACCCACAAAACACATCCCAGGTATAGCACCTGGCGCGGGGCCCACCGATCTTTTTATGGGTGCGTTAAACCCAGGACCAACTAAACCTGTGTACGTAAGCCAGCCTTGTTCTGGGCGCCCACGGCGTGGATGACTGCTCCCCGAGGGAAGATCGTGCCTGCACAGATCAGCGTGGCTGCCTTGGCAAACAGATTTGCACAACTCATCGGCAGCTTCGCGAGGAGTAACTGAGCCGCCGATGCAAAAGGCTTTTCTGTACATGCTGAAGGTTGCTTCGCATCGCCCTGACCTCTCCTGGGCTCTGCTGATGCCCTGCTCTGGCCAAATCTGTGGCACATTAAATAACTGGCACCCTGAAAAGCAGCTGGGAAATCTGGAGGGGACCTCCTAGGGCTTCTCTCTGTGCCGTGGCAGCCCCAGTTTTGCTGTGCTGGATGGGACAGGCAGTCTTTTGGCAATGTAAGCGTGAAGATGGGCCAGTTCAGGGCTTTGTTGCGCTGCCAGTTAGACTTTAAAACTGCAATTAAATAAAACGCCTGTCTGTCGGTTGTGACTGTTTATCCTAGAATGGGATTTAACCATTTGTGCCAACCACTCAGTCCCATCGTGGCTAGGTTGTTCACAGCTTGACTTTTACCTCGGACAGTATTTTTTTAAGAATTCCTGTTTTTCAAATTTAATCATTTGCTGATTAAATGCTGCTGAATTCCCCAGAGTCCAACAGTTCATTGAGCCAGTGAAGAAACTGGCAATGCTGTAGGCACATGCTGAGTACAAAGTTTACAAGCACCTCAGAGGAGGACCTGAGAGCTGTATTCAGGGAAAGCACTTCCTATTCTGTTGGTTTAAAGTGATTAATTGCCAGTTTTGATTCGGGTCAGTTTAGCATCTCAAATATATTTGTCATGCTTTGGGTGGGTCTCCTGGGAATACATCACTTTGTTTTAAAGCATTCATAGGTATTAGCCTCTCCTATCCAAATCCCTCAGCAGAAATTATGTTAAAATATCAGGAGAGGTTGTGTAGAGCTATTCAGTTTCACTGCAGCAGCACGACTTAGTTAAAACCGAGTGCCAGCCCCAAGCTGGCCAAACCGACTTCCCAAGGCCGCAGCTGGTGGGAAGCAGAGGAGAGCGGGGAGCTGCTCCACGGGCGCAGCGGGGCTGTCGGTCCCTTGGTAGCCCTTTGCCTGCATCTGCCCTGTGCGGGCGGCTGGTAGAGGGGAGCCAGCCTGGTTTTGATTGAGCACCGAGCAGCTTCATGCTCAGATTTCAGCTCCTGTGTTTTCTGTTTCATTTGCTATTAGTGCATAACCATTAAAAGCACCTTTAAGCACCTCTTCCCAGATGCTTTTAATGATGGATCCATTTCAAAACTTGCATTTCCGCATGAGATCAGGCTTTTACCTTTCTTCCTTAGACCTGAGCGGGGGTTATACTTTTCTTTTCAAACCCCCAAGTGAGGAAGAAGTAGAAATGATGGTCTTTCATCCAGAGCCTTGTAGCTGGAACCTTAGTTAAGAAGTAGGAGCTTTCCATTCCTGTTCCTCCACAGTCCACAGGACTTTTCACCCTCTGCCCCGGGAGTACTCGGCACAGCAGGTGGAGGTTACTCACCTCGGGGGTAATCTCTCTTCTCAAATAAACCCATCCCACCCTCTGCCAGCACAGGGATGGTTCTTGATAGCACAAACCGAGGCCAGCGCTCCAAAACCAAGGCTGAATGCAAAAGCTTCTAGCATTAGGAATTCTGCCAGCAAGGCTTGCTCAGCATCTCCCAGTTACTTCCATTTATGCTTTCTGTGATTTTGTGACGGGAGGAAGCACAAGCGTCAAAGGGACTTTCACATATTCAAGTACCGCTCCGCTAAAGGCACCGTGCCAAGCTCCGCTTCTGCTGGCATTGCTGAAGGGGTGGGCGCTGGGGCAGACTGCCTCCTTTTACCCCAAAAACTTGACCCCTGCAAACAGAGAAATTGATGGTTCTCTTTAATAAGTCCAAAATCTTGAACTTGAGCAAAGGAAGTTGAATGATAACTTTCTATCATAAATGGTAAGTGGATGTAGTTCGTCATTCTGCCAAATGCGGGAGACACATGGGATGTGCTGCAGGGACCCCCCTGGCTCGCGGGGAAGGGGGCTCAGCCGTGGTGCACAGAGCCTGGCTGTGCGCCCACGTCGTCTGTGCAGTCCCCTGGCAGACACCCCACGGCTCCTGAGCACCCTCTTCAAGACAGGCCTGACATGGGTGATTATTTGAATATAAGCCATCTCCTGGGTTGAGAAACACTAGCCAAACTAAAAGCTGAGCTGAGCTAACTCAGCACCAAAGTGATTCAGCAAATATTCAGTTGACTCCGTCAATAGGGTGACTTTGTGGCTGATTTCTAAACCAGTACGCAGATGTAATTGAACTTCAAACTTCAAGCCAAAGCAGCAGCAGCTATGTCAGCCTTAGCTCACCAAAATCCTTCCCCCTGCATATTGTGGCAGAGTAGTTTCTGTTCAAAGAAAAAGGAATTCTTACACAGTTTTGTGTCTGTGATCTTTTTTTCTCTGCCTGTGACTTTGGATCTTTCCAGCGATCTTTCCACTTGTTCTTTGGCTATTGCCTGTTTAATATACAATAACGCTGGCTACAAAAGCAATAAAACGGTGATCACTTTTGAAGAGTGAACCCACCGGTGTTGCTGATACGAATGCTGGTGTTCACGTTACTCCTCAGTGTGCAGCTTCCGAGGACCAGAAATGAACCTTTCTGGGAACACCAGCTCTTCATCGCCTGCTAAATTCAATTCCTGGAAATCAATGAAATCTTAATCTGAGATTATTAACCAGTGTCCCCTCTTCTGTACACTCCATCAGTGACTGTCCTGGTTTTGGCTGGGATAGAGTTAATTTTCTTCCTAGTAGCAGGCATAGTGCTGTGTTTTGGATTTAGTAGGAGAAGAATGTTGATAACACACTGACGTTTTTAGTTGTTGCTAAGTACCGCTTATGCTAGTCAAGGACTTTTCAGCTTCCCGTGCTCTGCCAGGTACATAGGAAACTGGGAGGGGGCACAGCCAGAACAGTTGATCCAAACTGCCCAAAGGGCTATTCCATACCATATGACATCATGCTCAGTATAGAAACTGGGGGGGGGTTGGCCGGGGAGCAGCGATCGCTGCTCGGGGACTGGCTGGGTATCGGTCAGTGGGTGGTGAGCAATTGCATTGTGCATCACTTGCTTTGTATATTATTATTATTATTATTATTATTATTATTATTATTATTATATTATCATTACTATTTTACTTTATTTCAATTCTTAAACTGTTCTTATCTCAACCCAGGAGTGTTTCTCACTCTTACTCCTCCGATTCTCTCCCCCATCCCATCGGGGTAGGGGGAGTGAGCGAGCGGCTGCGTGGTGCTTAGTTGCTGGCTGGGGCTAAACCACGACAGTGACTGTGGACTCATTCTGTTAAGTTTTACCTGAACACTGGCCTTCTCCACCTAAATGGCTGGAGGAAGCTGTGGCCCAGGTTTCCGGGTCAGGACACATCATTGCACTGGGGCAGACACAGCAACGATGCCGTTGGCTGCTGTAAAAGTGCTGCTAATTGCTCAGCCATGTGCAAGTGAAAACATAGTTGCATGCCACAAAATGCAGATGCTGTCTGGGGCAAATCCGAGTCTTCTTTGGGGTGGCCATGGAAAAAGAGTAGATAATCTACATGCATTGATATGCACCATCACTGTCCCTAAGGATGTTCTCCATGGTTAGGGTCAATTGATAAGGAAGAATTATTTTATATGAGGTGTAAAAGTAACAAGCATCTCTAATTCTTTTGCTCTGAGAACCCAGAGGGACACCACCTTGTTTGCCATTACCTGGTTTTGTGATGCAGAAAGACCTTGAGCTTTTTAAGACAGTGTATTGGGACGTTATTTATTTTTCCTCAGAGTCTATATATCCTTTCTCTTTTTTCTTCTCCGCAACTAGTTTCTTAAGGAGGAAGAGGTGCTGGACAAGGTGGAGATCTGGGCACAGAAGTACCCATACGCTCACCCTCTCTGGTTTGGAAGTTTCTTAGCACTCCTGGTTGTCACCGATCCCGACTATGCCAAGGCTCTGTTGGCCAGAGGAGGTAAGAAGATGATGCCTTCAGCTGTGGAGCAACAACCATAGCCTGCAGACTTCCCATGTCAGCCTAAAAATTCACAGCAAGGCAGGGTTTTGCAGAGAGGTTGTCTTGCAGAAATCATCTAAAGGCACGGAGAGATACCCCTCCTTTGTGCCTTGCCCTCCGTGCTTCAGGCACAGGGCTGCAGGGGTGATGGGGCCCCTCCAAATGTGGCAAATCAAACTTCCTCAAGTGCTCCTTGAAAAGTTATTGTCTTGGTGCTTGACCCCAGCAAGGAGAAGACAGCTGGAAGCTTTTCTCAGCTCAGACTCCTGGCTCCTACTGCAGAGCCATACCTTTAGTGCATTGAGAGAGAAAGGTGCTAAACAGTGCTGTCTGGGAGGGTTAATTGTTTATCACACAGCACAGACTTTGGACTACCAATATGCTTGTTTATTCCAGTCTGGGCATCTGCTTTTATACATGTTTCTCGCAGTTGGGCCAAACAGTGTTGTTTTGTTGTGAAATACTGTTGAATTCTGCAGGGATGCTGCCAATTCTGCTTTATACCCAAGCAAAAACGAGAGCCCAGAGGGACCTGTAAGGTGCAAACAAGTAGATTGGTGCTAGTGAAACATTTACCATTTTCTTTTCTCTTTCTTGATGATTTTTTTACAGATCCCAAGGACAACATCAGCTATAAACACATTGTCCCATGGATCGGTATGTATTCCCAGTGCTTTGCCTGCCAGGAATGATTCTGAAGTTAGTCAAGAGCATGCTATAAATAAACAGCATTGTGCTTGTTCCTTGATGCAGTTACAGCTAAACAGTTCCTGAAATTATTGCGTTGATTGAAAAAGGTGCTCAATAATGTTATTTTTTGTGATTCAAGGAATGAAAGTTTAGACATAGTCATATATACAAATGAGAACCACTTACATGTCCATAGTTAGCAAAGGGCAGTGATGGGAGAAGCTCAGATTCAGTGGAGGACTGGTGGAAAATGCATCTGCTGATCTGAACTTCTCAGCTCCAGCAGTGCTGGTATTTCTTTTTGGAGGCAGCGCTGTGTGAGGGCTCTGCTCAGCCTGGGGAACCCTGGAGCTGATGGCAACATTTGGAAACACTCTCTCATAGCAGCTCAGATAGCGGATTTAATCATGCTCCTTGCAGGCAGAGGCTGTGTCCACGGGCAAGTGAAAGCAGCCTGCTTGTGCCCAGCAAAACATGCCTTGCCTGTGTTTCCTCAGGGAACGGGTTGCTGGTCTTACGTGGGCCAAAATGGCACCAACATCGAAAACTCCTGACTCCAGGGTTTCATTATGAAGTCTTGAAACCGTACGTGGCCCTGATGGCAGAGTCTACTAACGTGATGCTGGTAGGACTCATATCTGATGCTCCTCTCTCTGCCATGTTTTCCTTTCCCTGATCCTGACCGGTTAGGAGGTAAATGCTGGAGCAGGGTTTTCTTGCAGTGTCCTTACTCACAACCTGGTAAGTGTAAGGACCGGCTGTGGGGGTGGAGATTTCTGAGCCACTGCAAATCCCTGCCCATGGGCTGGAAGGAACGAGCAGGTTTGAGCCTCCCTGCAGGGACTATGTCTCTGGTACTGCTTTAGGCTCTGTGGTTAAATTTTCAAGATTAATGTTACTGCCATCCCCAAACTGTGCATAATCTCAATCACAGCTGCAACTTCTTATAAGGTGTTTTTGTAAGTGAAAAATTGAAGTAATTAAAGGTTCATAATAAATTCCCAAATTACAGAGGTTGGAGCAGAGCTACACTGCGACCTAAGGTTAAAGGGTATCATTTGCTGTCAACATACCCATGACTGGATTGCAGTCCCTGCCTTGCCTAATACACAGCAAAACTGCACTGTTCTTCCATCTATCAGTGCTGGGCACGATGGAAACCAGTGTGAATTACACGTGAGGGGCACCAGGCTTTGTGCATGTGGACTGTCAGGAGTCTGGGTGTCAGATCTATTCCTTCTCCTTTGCATCCCTCCATCCAACGTCCCAGCAGCTCCACATGGATCCTGGCTGTCCTCGCGCCCACTGGCCCTGGAAGCAGCCAGGAGCTTGGGGCTGGAGAGTCACGAGAGCTTTTGCAATGCACACAAGTGCCTAGAAGTTTATAATTCCTTGCAGACAAGTGCCTATTGTGAGAGCCCATGCCACCAGGTGGCAATCTTTGTATGTGCTAAGGACATAAATCTGTCCGTATAAGCCCTGTTCCCCAGCCTGTTTTCATGCTGTGGGAGGTCAGATGTGACTGTGCTCCTCCATCTCCTCCCTTTCTCAGCTTTTGAGTCCACTGGTTCCTTACAGCCACAAAAGGACAGAGGATTCGACATCGTTTCATGTCTGCCAGACAAGAAAGACACTACTTATAGTTTCTCTAGGGATCACCTATGGGAAGAGTTGAGCCAGAGCTCCTATGTTATATGCTGGAAAAACACAGTGGGAGAGAGATTGTGAGATGGAAGCTTGCATCTTAGACCCCAAAGGCACCAACGTCATATGTGCTTGTAAGAGAGAGACAGAAAACACAGACTGGGTGAAGCCCAGTGCCGACATATGCTGCTCTTGTGTGGGAAACACACTTCACCCTAAGAAAGACTTCGGTAACATGCCGCCTCACCCAGCAATGTGCCTGTCCTGGGCTTCTCCAGGGTGCCTTTGCCCCAGGGTAGGGTGTACCAGGGCTCACTGCTGCCAGGATCTGAGAGTAGCAGCTGCCTGAGGCAAATCTTGTACTAACCATCCCGCTCTTGGCTTCCGGGATTTTGATGGCAACTAAGAGATCCTCTTCTATTTTCCATTTCGCTGGCATGTATCCCTAGCTGACCACTCATTTAACCAGAGAGTGACTGCAGATCATGTAGAACTGTCCCTTGCCTTCTCATTTCTGTCTCCTTTGCACCCTAGGATAAATGGGAACAGCTGATCACAGACGGGAAAGCGGTAGAGCTCTTTGAGCATGTCAGCTTGATGACTCTCGATAACATCATGAAATGTGCTTTCAGTTGTCACAGCAACTGCCAGACCAACAGGTCAGTGCTGGCTGCCCCAAACCCTGGCAAAAAGTTTGCAGCTCTGAAGGGAAGCGGGCAAATTGCTTGTCGTGATGGTCCCAAATTTACAAACTTCCACCATTCCCCTCTCCCCAGGAAAAACACCTACATCCAGGCGGTCTATGACCTATGCCACATGGTACACCAGCGCCTCCGCATCTTCCCCTACCACAACGACATCATTTACTGGCTCAGCCCCCACGGATATCGGTTCAGGAAGGCCTGCCAGCTCGCTCATGAGCACACAGGTATCCCTGCCTTCATCCTCTCCCAAAGCTTTTGAGCAGGGTGGGTGATGGCTGACCAGAGGCAGTCGAGTTACTTCCTTGACCATACAATGATCCTGCCTAGAGGCTCAGAGCCAGGACCCAAGCAGAGCATCAGCTTGCAGCAGTGGTCTGATCTAGGCATGAAGCAAGGGGGTCTCACAGCTTCTGGGTTATTAAACTGGTCTAATGGAGGAATTCCCCTCTGGAAACACTCCTGTTAAATGACCAGAGACTGGTAAGACAAGGGATGGGCGCTGCAGGCAACACCGATGCAAGGAATGATTTTCCTTTCCAGGCCAGGTGTGATTTTAATGCAGGAGGGGTGGGTAAAATAGGCTGAGGAGTCTGTGGTGGACAAAGAAGTTTGCAGAAAAGGATGGTAATGTGCTGCTGAAAAAGCCAAACTGCCTGGGAGGCAGAAGCCCACATGTCAAATACGTCATGAACTGAGCGGTGGTCACCCCCTTGGGTGAGCTTTGCATTGGCAGGACAATTTTGCATCTCAGCATCTTCTGCCCCTGCTGAACCTTTAACTATTTCTTCCCCAGACAAGGTGATCCATGAGCGAAAGGAGTCCCTTAAAGATGAACAGGAATTTGAAAAGATCCAGGAGAAGAGACATTTGGACTTCTTGGACATTCTGCTCTGTGCCAAAGTGAGTGGCAAGGAGTGATGTTGGTAGCCTCTGTTCGGAATACAAGATGCGAAGGGATTTCATTGTCTTGCTGCTTTAATATGGGGGGGGATAAAGGGATTTATAACCAAAGGAAAAGAGGCCCTGAATTCAGTCTGAACAGATTGGTTTTGTTTATACATATCCCAGGGGCATCACCCCCCCCCTTTGCAATAGCTGAAAGAATATAATGTCCCCTCCTGCGATGTTATATTTTATATATATATATCTGAGCCACTATCATAAATATAATTTTTTTATATATATATATGTGTATATGGACCACTGAAAGTGTCTCTGGGCTGTTAGGACGAGAATGGAGCTGGACTGTCTGATGAGGACCTGCGTGCCGAGGTGGACACATTCATGTTTGAGGGCCACGATACGACGGCCAGTGGGATCTCCTGGCTCTTCTACTGCCTGGCATCACACCCCGAGCACCAGGCACGGTGCCGGGAAGAGATCCAGGGGATCCTGGGGGACCGGGAGACGCTTCAGTGGTAACGTTGCACATTTCCTTAGCTGGTAACTTTTTTTCCCATCGCTGGTATTTCTAAGTGAGCAATGTCTTCAAGGCTTGAAAGCTGGCTGCTAAAAGACCGATTTGTAAGGTTGCTGCATGGGGACTGCATCCTTCAGCTAAATCTGCCTCCCTGCCCTTCAGGGCTTCAGGGGTGCTATTGCCAGGGCAGACACAAGAAAAAAACATCCCAGACCAGGAGGACATGCTGGATGCTGTGCCCAGACCTGGGCCACCAACTTTGCCCTTTGCTCTCTCCTGTTTTCCCGCCATAGGATGTTGTAGTTGCAGCTTTTCACCTTTCACTGTTACTTTGCACTTGAGCTTGTGCAGAGGTTGTTAAGGTTGTTCAGAGGTGTCCTGGAGTCCCCAGCTTGCAGCAGCCCGTGGTTGGACATTATGGGTCCCTCCGTATGCTCCACCTGTTGCAAGGGGGCTGGTGACCATGGGGCAAGGGGCCTCCCGGCACAGGGCAGTGGGGGGAGCGTGCGGCTGAGCCTGCCTCTGTCCCGGCAGGGAGGACCTGGGCAAGATGACTTACAGCACCATGTGCATCAGGGAGAGCCTTCGCCTCTACCCACCGGTGCCCGGCGTGTCCCGGCAGCTCAGCAAACCCATCACCTTCCCTGATGGACGCACCTTGCCAGAAGGTCTGTAAATCCCATTCCCCTTCACAAAATGGTGCTCTTGGACATCTCACTGCCTGCCGCAGAGCAAAGGTGACAGCCCTGCCTCTGTGACCTGGTCCTTGCTGGCACAGATGTTCAGATAGGACTGTGCAGATGTTGGCATCCCGTTGATAGACTGAGGCCTGGGCTGTACAGTGGCATCCCTGTGACATCCTTTCTGCCACCGCTATAGGGTAGCCATGCCTATGCCCAAATCCCCTTCTCTTCCTGGCCAAGCATGAGCCCACAGTTCACCCATTTTGGCAAACTGCAGGCGCAGGGGGATGGGGATTGATCCCATCCTGACTTGCAGTGTGGGAATTGCCCTGTGCTGCTGCTTTCCTTCTGTGATTTAGCGCACAAGCGGGCAGTGTTGGTGGAGGGGCGATGTCACTGTGGTGCTGGTGTCTTCCTCATTGCCACTGTTTGGCTGCTTACAACTAGACAAATGGAAACTGTTTAGTTTTCTCTGAAGCCAATGACAAAATCTTCATTGGTTTCCAGTTGACAGATAAGACCATGATGATTTAGACAGACCTTCGTGTGAGCGGGCTGCAACTTCTCCTTTAGTTTCTTTGTCACTGAGCCCTTTTCTCCTCCTCGATTGCTTTACAGGCAGCATCGCTGCGATAAGCATTTATCTCATTCACAGAAACCCCGCGGTATGGAAAGACCCTTTGGTAAGTTTTCTTTTGCCCTTCTAATAATTTTTCCCCTTTATGCTGTGCCTCTTCAAATGCCCTCTTCACCTGTTAGCAGGAGAGCAGAGGCCCCCCCTTGCTGCTGAGCATCTTTGGCCATGGGAATCGTGCTGAGACATGACCGCCTTGCATTAGTCTCGGCTGGCTGTTGTGCATGTCGGTCAGAGAGCAGAGTTAGGGCTGGGTGCTGCCCAAGCAGTAAGACAGAGTGCTCCAAAGAGTTTGTTGTATTAACAGGAAAAAAGATGATTTTTTGCTCAGCCTACAGGTGGAGAATTGAGTTCCAGCTCCCCGGTTTTCATCATATCTATGTCTGGTTTGTCTTGGCAATACCATTGCAAGGCTCAGTGGAAGGCAAGGGAGTCTGGTGTATGAGTTGCAGTTCATCTCAAAATGAATTCTCTCTCCAAAGGGGTTGTTCAGAAATTATGGTGGGTCATGTTTCTGAAGATACCAGTCAGTACCGTGTTCCTTAAATAATTGCTTTTTCTTGCTGCGTATTCTTCATTTCCAGGTGTTTGACCCTTTGCGGTTTTCTCCGGAGAACATCTCTGGCAGACACTCTCATGCCTTTCTGCCTTTTTCTGCTGGAATGAGGTAAAGTGTATTGAACACTGAAGGAGTAGTGGGGAGAGAAAACATGCATCCCTGGAAACTGCTCAGCCTGAGAAGTGTGTGCTGCTGCTGTAATTGCTGTAATTGCAGGGAAGCACTCGCAGAGTGCTTTCAGAGTCCGCCGCCTGAAGTCCTGGCCCTGCAGCACTAAATAGTTCATGAGCTCATAACAAGTGTTTGTGCCACAGAGGGGTTCTGACACCAGCAGGCAAAACAGAAAGAAAACATCACTGGGCCCTTCCTGGGGACCAGGAACAGGGTCCCAAAGCTGCTGAGCATCCTGCTGGCATCACATGGGGAGCCTGCAGCATCCTGGGCTCACCTGCTCGCCTCCTCTCCTTGATGCAGGGGCCCCACCCCACACCCTCATCCTTTGATTCCCTCTTGTCCCCTCCTCCCAATCCTTCCCTTCGCCCTGTGCTGCGCTCACCTCAACAAGCCAAACACATTGCAGACCCTCCTGCTTGGAGACCCGCTGCCTCAGCTCTGCTGGCCTCTCATTTGGCTTCCCCGTCTTCCCTCCCTCTCTGTGCTCATTGAACACGCATCCAGGAATTCCCCTCCCCTGATGCTGCCCCAGATTTCCCCTGCTCAGCTCATGCCCCTGCTTTTGACACCCAAAACACTGCCTGGGGCCCCCAGAGCTGCAGAGGGGAAGGGTTGTCTGCTGGTGTGAGAGGACTGGGATCCAGCCACAGGGGTTTATCTGTGCCCAGCACTGAGACCGGGTGGCTGAGCTGCTTGGTTTTACCCCAGGAACTGCATTGGGCAGCAGTTTGCCATGAACGAGATGAAGGTGGCGCTGGCCCTGACCCTGCTCCGCTTTGAGCTCTCGCCTGATCCTGCCAAACCTCCCTGCAGAATACCTCAGATCATCCTTCGCTCCAAGAACGGGATACACCTGTATCTAAAGAAGATCCGCTGATGCTGGAAAATGTCCTGCCTTCGCCAGAGGGAGGCACCAAGCAGATGACGGGACAATGTTTCTCTGGGGCAAAAGGTGCAGGGCAGGATTTGGGGATGAGGATTCCTGATTTATGTGCTTCTTTCACCCTGAAAGCCCTTTTTGGCCTGGGCCCAGGTAGCCTGGATCTTGGAGCAGCCAGGCATGGCCATGCCTCTTTGCTGGCTTTCCCCTCGCCCCACCGCAGAGCCCAACCGAAGCTGCTGTGAGAGCTGTCCTCCCACTGCAATGGGCCTGGGAACATCTGCAGGTCCCACCAGTTTCCTCCTTACCAAATCCTGCCTTTGCCCTTATGTCCTGGCCAAATCCACAGCCATTCCCAGCCCTGCTCCGTCATCAGCACCTTCCTCAGTGCCTAGAGGTCAGCCCTCCTCTCCTGCAGCAGGGACAGCCTGTGGCAGACCTCTGTCTCTCTTCTCCCACTCAGTGTGTCTCTGTTTTGTTGAAAGCACTGATTCGAGTTTGGGCTCCAAAATTCTGCCTAAACGGCAAAATATTCTGTAATTTTTGTGTTAATAAACCAATAATTATTCCTGTAACAGCAGGTGCATCTTCTTTTATTGCTGATGCTTGCCCACTTCATCACAAATACGGTGTAAAACCCCTTTAGAAATGGGAGATGGAGAGGAAACCATGAGCAGCAAGAGACAATCCTGGGGGTGTCCAGCCGGGCCCCTGCCCACGGGTCTCCGGCTGCAGCCAACGCAGCATCTTCTTCTATGGGCAACCTTCATTGTGCAATCTTCATTTAAAGCTGCAAGGGAGGAGTTCTGATAGTTAGAAATTTTTTTTCCTCCTTTTTTTATTTTTTTGGGTTTTTTTTGTTTTCCTAAGCTGATAAAGTTATGACAGTTGTATGCTTGAGGTACACTGGAGGACACTAGTGAGCTGTCCTCTGCCTCTGCAGGAATCATTATTGGGGTAGAAGCGTCGAATTGGGAAATCCCAAATGCTGCTGTTGCAACTAGTGTCGCTGTGACGTCAGCTGCAGTTCCTGCATCATGAGCAGGCTGCCGTGCAGTAAGACAGCGGCTGACTTCATACAGTTCTCAGCTGCAGAGATAAGGCAGGTAGAAAGCAGTGGGGGAAACAGGAGAACCTTTTTGTGGGATACACTGTGCTACACTATCAACACTGCAAGCCCGATCACTGGTTAGTCCCATTAATGGAAGGTTATATCAAACATAAGGTTTTGTCCAATTTTAATTTTAAATACACAAAGGGTGCCCATAATAAGTAATAAAGATAATACAAGTAACTTGTGTCATCTCTCACTCAGTATATTACCAACCCACTGCAAATGTCACACCAAAGGTGTCCTCAGAACAGCTGTACTTGAGAAGCTGCAAAAACCTGGCCAGTATATTGTGCAAACAGGGTTGCCCATGCACCTCCTCTGCCACATCACCCATATCTCCTCTAACCACAGCTGTATCCACAGCTACCACCAAGCCCCCTGCAAACACCTCCTGTGTCCTCTCCACTTATTTCTGTGCCAGTGCATCCAGCCACCATCGATAAAACCTGCCTGCCGTGGGGTGCTTGCTTAGCCAAACAGTCTTGAGAAGACACATCCATCAGCCAGCTTCACCTCCATCTCCATACCTCATGGTGCTCCAGGCACCCAAGCCACAAATTAATCCCTCCTATAAACAAAACCTCCCGGTTGCCCTGAAGCAACTGCTATGATTCAGTAATATCCCGTTTCAGAAGAAATGGTAAAAGAAAAATCACCTGCATGCATGGGTAACACGAAGGACACAACAGCATCATCCAGCTTCATGCCGAATTCTTCCAAAGATTGCAAAAATGGCCTGTATCATAGAATCATAGAATTGTTTAGGTTGGAAAAGACCTTTAAGATTATCAAGTCCAACCATTAACCTAACATTACTAAGTCCACCACTAAACCAATTAAGGGTAGAGTAGTAATTCCATGTTTCCTGGCTTGGTGGCTGGATTATTTTTTAATGAAAGTAAAAACTAGAAATCATTAAGGTTGGAAAAGATCATCAGTCCAACCATCAACCCAACACCACCATGCCCTCCAAACCATGTCCCAAAATGCCACGTCTACCTGTTTTTTGAACACTTCCAGGGATGGTGACTCCACCATCTCTCTGGGCAGCCTGTTCCAATGCTTGACTACCCTTTCCGTGAAGACATTTTTTGTAATATCCAATCTAAACCTCCCCTGACACAGCTTGAGGCCATTTCCTCTCGTCTTATCACTTGTTAGTTGGGAGTATCAATGACCAAGGACACAAGTGACAGCAGTAAAACTGGTGAACGCTGACGAAAGCATTGTTTACATCAAGGCAGGTGGCACCCATGCCAAGAAGGCCACAGGGCAGATGACACACCAGCAAAAGACCCGTGCTCTGATGGTAGTAGGATGGAGCAAGTTTGCATCAGCTTGTACCTGCCATTCCTCTCCTGACCTTTAAGGGATTGTAACCCCTTAACTTACCACTTCAAGTGAGACCTGAGCCACATAATGCTACCTGGTGAGCTGAGACAGTACGGACCCTCCAGGAAAGACAAGGTGCCAATCAAGCCCCTTTCCTCTCTCCTCCTGTGCTGAGACCTGAAGCAGTTTGTGATTAGACCACCACAGCCAGAGACAAAACTGGCTGCAAATGGAGCCAACCAACCCTGGGCTGTGACCCACCAGAAACTCCTTTGCTCCTTATGCCCATGGAAAATGTACCCACAGGAACTATTTTGCAGGACCATGAAAATGCACAGACATCCCACCAGTGGGAACAGGGGCAAATTACAAGTGCCGTTTAAAATTCACAGTTAGAGTTTGCAAAGGACAAAAGATTTAAAGCTAAAGAAAGGCTTAGTGGCACCAGATATCTGGATTCAGCGTCTAAGTTTGATGTGAAGGACAGTGCAGAGCGAAAGCCAACAGGTGAGAGGACGACCTTTCACTGTTATCATCACCTTGCAAAAGCAGCAGGAGAGCATCTACCGGGCAAGGCAGTTCATGCAATCTCAGCACCAGGACCCGTTGGCAGTGCTGGAAGCAACCCCCAGCCTCGTACCTCCTCATGCACCTTCCTGAGTCCATCCTGCTTACTGAGAGCACTACATGTGTCTGGAAAGGATTTGCAGGAAAACCTACTGTTTTATAGGCAAAAGACTTGAAAATCTGTGATATCAAAGGATAATTTAAAAAATAATAATTAATTAATAAATAATAATAATAAATAATAAATTTAAAAGTAAAGCTTACAGCAACTTTTCATGGAAGAGCATGATGGAGCTTAGGAAAGTGGGGAGCTCAGGGGCCAGCCTGAGCCATCAGGGTTACCCCACTTCCCTGAGCTGGTCTGGGTGGGTTAGCAGGGATTTCAGAATATGGCAGATTATTTTATACGCTATACTTATGCCAGTAAAGCACATGAAAAAAACAAGCACCAGGCCAGACTTCAGTCTAACACAATTATTATTTCCTGGACTTAAAAGGAGAAGAGACTCAAAATGTCATTTCTGTTTTCAAACTTCTTGTTCCTTTGAAAACCGGCACCTTTCAGAGGTAAAGTCTCCCAGGAAGAAAAATATTTACTGGAGAAGAAATCAGAAACTTGTTGAACCCCATGTTATAATCTGAATGGTGTTGCTACTCCCTTCCTTTGTAATGAATTCCACCAAAAGAACAAATCTGAATTTTTAATGAGAAAGATACATTTTGAAAATATGTTTAAGCTTATGCATAAAGGCAGTCCTTGTCAAATGGCAGCTCAACCAGCACACAGCCTTAGCACTTGCTCTCACATATATACCTAAGGATGAGGACTCTAGAAAGTAAAATGAAAATAAGATTTCTCAGTAAATGTGCTTTTCCATGTGCTTTTTCTTCTCTCTTTCCTGCCTTTTGGCAATGTTGGCTTTCCACCTATGCCAGGAAAACTGAATCCCAGTTCAACTTATTTTCACTTCCGAGTTATTCCAATTTATTTCAGCCTGAGCCAGCTCCTCTCAAAGAAGCGGGAACATTAGCACGATGGTATGGTACCCACTTTGTGGGGGATGCTCACTGCAGCTGCAGCCGCTGTGCCAGGGCAGCCTAGGTGAACGCTTGGATGCTCCAGCCGCCTGTCCCCTCTTCAGACGTGAAGTGCAGCTCTTGAGTTGAAATCAGGGATACCCCTGCAATGGAGAGAGACAAAGTATGCTTACTAAAATGTAAAATGTTATAAAACTATAAGAAGTCACAAGCATTTTGGAGGGTGGTATTGGGATTCATAATTATCTTGATAAATTGAAAAAGTGCTTAAGTGAATAGGATGGAAATCCATAAGCCCAGACACAAAGCACAAGAGCAGGCACAGCCATTGCACAAAACCAAGAGAGGAAATGACTGATAGGCAGCAATCTCTCCAAAAGGTATTTTGTAGACATAGAGACTCACAAAGGTAATGCGAATCAATAATATCCTGCTGTTGCAATCAAAGCAAACATCATACTTGGACACATAAATACAAATATTTCTTAAGAATTTTTCACTTGCATCTTCTTTCAAGAGACTAAATGAGACAGTGTCCTTCAACCCTGCTTGGAGATTTAAGTATAAAGGCAACTGTATTTGCTCCAAAATGTACCTTGCCTACACATTCTAAAGTGTAAAATGAGAAAATTTTTAATCAAAATAGCTGAAGTCACTAGAAGCAAATGACATGTGTCTCTATATTGGATTCAATTTTCTTTTAAAGATAAGATTTGAAAAGGAGTGGATGAACCTTGGCATGCAAATGTAAAAGATTAAAGCAAGAACATCTGATGAGCAAGAGCACAAGGCTGAAATCATGGTGTACCTACTGAAAGGGTGTAAGTAAAAGGGGATCAAACTAGGGGAACTTGGCATAACAGTCCTCGTGTAAATAAATGGCAGCTGCTAAATTGCATTTAGGTAGATACAGATTCCATAGCATAAAGCACTCCCTAAGGTTTCTTAAGCCCTGACATAGGTTGCCTGGGGAATCTCCATTTTCAGAGCTTTTAAGAGCAGGTCACCGTTTTTGCTGCATAACCCAAAACCGCAAAGAAGGCAATTAATATGGTGTAAGGCTACAGCAGGGTACCTCTGGTCTGTTTTTTGGGAGCGGACTGAATCGGGGGTAGAGGAAAGGCTGCAAAGCTGCTTTCCCAGCTGGATAGTCCAACACATGAATGTTCCTGACCCTGGGACAGAAAAGCCAGGCTGCTTCTGCCTTCACCCTTCTCAGTCATTGTCCCCCCCGGTGACTTTTAGGATTCACTAAAAATCTGCCTCTTCATATCTGAAGAGGAAAAGGAAAGGTGCTCTGCAGCATCCCCATCCTCTTCTCTGTGTTGTGCTTGTGGCTTCTTGGCACGGGAAGGGAGCAGAGCCAGGTTCACCCTGCAGTCGCATACCCAAACCCAACATCAGATCTGCGCACAAAGCTCTCCTTGGTGCTAACCTTGGCTCCTCCAAGGCCAGGAGCTAGTCACACTCTTCTAAATAATGCCATGCATGGCAGCCCAACTCCCAGTCTCCCCAAGCCACATGGGCCAGCGCTGCATGCCAGGCCAGCCAGCTTGTGTCCTGCATCCCGCATCCCACATCCCATATCACATATCCTGCATCCCACATCCCGCATCGCATCATCCCACATCCCACATCCTGCATCCCATATCTTCCATGGCTGCTCTGCTTTTGAACTGGAGAGCTGGGCTGAGGCTGCAACAGGGCTTCTGGGGCAACTGGACCCCAGTGCCAGGGTGAGCCAGATCTTTCCAGAATGTCATTTCTGAGAGTGCCTCCCCCCAGTTACCCTTCCTCTCCTAGATATTAGAGACATGGTAGTAATAAAAAGACCTAGTCACACGGGATGTATAACTCGGAGCAATAAAGACAGTCAAGGACTAGATGCAGAGAGGTTACCTCATTCTTTAATTCTTCCCTACTTTCTGCAGAAAGGGTAATTGCAAAGATGATGAGCTGACCTTGGACTACTGTATTCAGACCTTCAGATAACTAATTTAACAAGAATTTGTGAGAGGGGCTGTGCGGGATGCAAGAGGAAAAGTCTTTGTTTCAGTTAAAAAGATCTTGGATTTTTCTCATTGCTATAGCTTGGTCCTTCAATAACAGCAGAGCAAAGACACCATCTACTCTCACGCAATTATTCCTTTCCCCACAGAAACTGTGGTAATATCTGTACAGCCACACCCTAGTCACACGAAGGGTACCCATCCATTGCAGTCTGGTGGTGGTACTTTCTCACACACTGCCAAGCACGACTGGAGCAGCAGAACCTGGGCTGAGGGCAGCTTACTTGCACCGCTGGGGGATGCGATCCCTGCAACAGGACCCACGCCGCTCTCCAGGCAAACTCATTATCAGATGGTACCAGCAATTTCCATCTAAACCCCACTGGGATTTTACACTGGAAGCAGCCTGTAAATTAAATAAATATTGCAACATATTTGCAAGACTGCTGTATTAGATGCTTCCAGTTATAAATTCATCCTCGAGACGTGTGTGGTCAGATGGGATCCAGGCAGCTCACATTACTCTGCAACACTTGCTGGGCTCTTGCCATCATTTCCTCATATATCATGTGTTTGGAAGCCTGAAACGTTATTATTTTTTTTGGCATTAGAGCCACATTTCATCTGTCAGCACTAAGCACTGCAGGAACACACAGGGACAGATGGGCCTGGACTCTTCTTCCTATCCGAATAAACACAGGCACACCCAGGAAAGCAGCTGCTGCAAGGTCACGCTCTGGGGCAAAGTATCGATTTGCCACCTAAATTTCACCTGCTTAGTAAACCACTTCTTCTGCAATGAATGCCAACAGTATGAGTTAAATCAGTGAGGAAGATCCTCTCCTTGTTCTATTTAGGTGTCTAAATTAAGTGGAGAAATTCCAAAGACACTGAAAGCAACTTCAACAACCTGATGTGTCCATGGCTGTGGTATGGGATGGGAATTCTTTAGTGTAATGTTTGGGGTTTTTTTACATTTACAGCATGACCTGTCACGGCATACAGTGCTATCATGTGGACATTGACAGCATTGAGCTAACTGTGCAGAGGCTCTTTGCAAATATTTGGTGACCTTCCAAGTGTCCTTTAACACCCAACTGTAGTTTTGCCAACTTTAGATGTCCAGAAGGTCAATCCAAGACTCTGTTCACCCTGCCAACCTCCCCAGAACACTCTGGCTATCAGGACACTCTTGTAGATGCTTCTTCATGCTGAGATCTTCTTTTGGAGGCTCCTTACTTCAGTCGGGATGCCTGGGAGCAACAGGGATGTAGGTTCTCCTGGCGCTAAGCAGACTGTTTCTGGTCTTGTCCCAATCCCTTACGATGACCAGACCAGTGCTGTCCCCTTTCACTTTTCTCCACTTGCTGTTCTGTGGCCACTTCGCTTTCTCTTTGGAACTTCCACAGCTTCTTCTCCTGTAAAAACCCCTGAGTTATCATCCCCAGCCTGTCCTAAAGACTTTCAACCAAATGTTCATGGCCCCTCTTACCATGAAATCTCTGAAATACATGAGAAAGCCATTTCACTCCCCTCCACCAGTGAAACAGAAAATACAGAGGCTGGAGGCTGGATTAGGCACCCAGTTTTGTATCACCCAAGCTCAGCTTCTTCTTCCAAATCCCCACAAATGTGGGGTTAGCCACTCTGTCCCCTATGTCCACTCTCTATCAGCTCAATGCTTGACATCTCACTTGACCTTCAAAACAACCCATATCCCCTTGGCTCCGTGCTCAACAGTTGTTACTGGTTATTAAATAACTATCAAGGAGCCAGATGGGCAAAAATCCACCCTGCTCAGTGACCCATGGTCAAACACATTGTCCAGGGACTTTGTCACAGTTGAAAAATTCTGTGTTGTTATAAAAGTTTCATCTGATGTCATGCCAGTGATTTCACCAGCCTGGCCCCTCCACCTGTGAGTCTTGGGGGATTTCTGAGTTATTTTGTAGGTGATTGCTGAAAGGTGCCAGCCAGATCCAGATCAGATGGACTGGTAATCGGATAGGTGCCACAGGACACCCCAGAACAGCTCCATTGGTGCTAACCAAAGGCTCAACCCCCATCTCTCCCTGTGTTCCTTACATGGACCTTGTAAGGCACCCAACTACACAACATCGCTGGATTTATGAGCATGCCGCAGGTCTTCACATGAGGGACCAACAGTAGCAATCCCACCTTTCAGTATCCTCAGCTCCATGGAACTCCCCTTCTCCTCCCTCCCATCCATAGTCATGGGCAAGGCCAGATGAGAGGGTAGTTGATCATGGACTGTTTCCTAGAGGGGGGTCTCTTAATGAGCCTGAAGGCCATTTTAGAGCTGGTTGAGAGGAAAAAAAGCTTGGATGAGGGACAGCTTTGGGGCAGAGCCCATGAAGCATTGCAGGTGGGGCATGGGGTCTCTTGTAGCATACAACACTTGAACCTAACTTCAAGGTTAATCCCAAGCATCATGGCAGACCTGTCCAAGCCCTCTCTGTGACCTCATCTGATAACAAGAGAAAGCGCACAGTAACATCACTGTCCTCTCACCTTTCGCCTGCCCAATCTATTTAGGTCAGCCCCACATTTTCAAAGCAGCTTGCAAAGCCATAGATCTGGCTCAAGCAGCCCAAAAGTGGCTCCTTGTGCTGCGTGTTCATCCTTCTCCACCTCCTCAGGTAGGCAAGAAGACTCAGCAGAAGCCTCCCAAATAACTGCAACTCACAAGCTTCCCAGCCACCTGGCCAACCAGCTTGCACTGCCTCCTCTCCTGATGGGAAGCCTATTAATCACAGTGCTGCAGGACAGGTGGAGGATCATAGGAAGAGCTAGAGGCACTAGATGTGTCTCCTTCAACTTCCATGGCCAGGAGGTCCCTGGAGTCAGGTGCTTCTGCTCAGCAGTGTGAAGTTGTCACAGCAGATCGGGTCCCTCTTGCTCTGGCTACAGTCAAAGCCTTTCCTAAGAAATGCGTAACCTGACAGACTGCAGCCTTCTGCCCCCTAAAGAACAACCTTTAACTCTCCTCTGAACTTCTGCACAGATCCAGCTGGCTTGGCATAACAAGATACACTTAGTCTCATGAAGATGGCCAAGTGTGTGAAAAGCTAATGTTGTTCAGTGCATGCCAGGGATGTTCTCCAAGGCAACACAAGGACAGTCAGTGTGTTTTTTAAATTTTGAAATTCTTGATGGATGTGGCTCTAATGAATCACCAGGCTCTGGCCCAAAGGAAGCAGCATGTCAGCAATGGTGATGGGGACAAAGCAGGATGACAAAAGCCAGCCAGAGGATATAACTCCTCCTTCCTCTTCTTCCCAGTCTGAAGAACCAGAGGCACCATCTTAAAGTAGGTTACAGGGGTCCAGTTCAGGGGACAGTCATACTGGGGAGCTGAAGAAATGTGCTAGACAGGGCTCATACAGCCAAAGCACCTGAGTCTCAGGAGATATAAGAGATTTTCAGCTGTTGTCATTGGCTCTTTGCAATACATCTTCCTGCCAGGCTAACAAAAGCCCAGTGCGATGTGGACAGCTGTAGTGTTGACTGGGTCACCTTATCCCAGCTGAGGAACTCATGCAATCATTATTTCTAGGGAAATGTCAAAGAAACAGTGGTGTAGACAACATTGGCAGATTAGCAAAAGGGTATTTGCAGCCCAGGAACAGACTAAAAGTAGATCATAGAGTTGATGTGTTTCAAGAGAAAAGTGTGTTTCTAGAGCATTCTTCTACTACCAGCATGAAGAATTAATGAACAGACCCCGTCTTCAGCCCAAACTTTAGCAGACATTTGGGCATGCATGGTAGGAGCTGGCTGTTAGCCAGCTGACATGCCCAGTGCCTTTTGTGTCCTGGGTACCCATGATGGCAGGTGTCTCAATGTCAGCGTTCTCATCCCATCTTATTGGAAATGTCCAGGCTGCCAACCTCAGGTTGCAAACCTAGAAGTGTGTGAGGAGATCCTGAAACTCCTGCTGGAGCTGGAGGCCACTGTTAGAAACTGCCACTTCCAAAACATCATGCCTGAGCATTTGCAAAATATGTTATCACCACCTGAGAACTAGGTGATGATGCACACGACAGAGATCATGTACCACACTAGCTAACATCAGCAGAGGGATTGATGTTCACACAGAAAATCCACAACTGAACTTCCAAGAGGAGACAGAAACAGTGGGATGCACAGTCAAACATCCTGCCAAGGGACATGAAGGTAGAGCCACCTGAGCCTGACAGGTCCCACTGTGAACCATTCAACTGCGAGGCTGAGTCTGTACGGCACTCAGCATCCTCTAGCTGTGTGGCAGGGAGGACAAATCCTCTCCCTTGCAAGTACCCACAGGCAATATTGCAGTGCCTGTGTTGGAAAGAAGGTTAGGCTGAGACTTCCTGCTCTATGCACTAGTGTACCTGCCCCTAAAGAGAAAAAAAAAGCATGCTGAATTAGGCTGAGCATTTCAGCAAAGGAATCTGCACAGATCCAAAGTAGAACTGTCCCAAATGCCCTCATATATGGGGCTTCATACTGTGAGCTCCCAAGAAGGTTTGGGAGCTCAGAGAAGTTGCACGCAAATATTTCAAGTAAAAAGGGAATTTCTTTAGCAACACTTCTTCCTGAGGAGTGCCATGCACTACATCTAAGCATTTCTGCAGTCTTGATTTTTGTCTCAAAGAGCACAGGATCAGTCCAGCTTTTGCAGCTGGGCACCTTGCCATGCTACACTCAAACTGACACATGCCATGACTTTCAGTCTGTTTGCAATGAGCAGCATATAACAATGGATGAGCAATATATCTACAATCCCTCGCATGGGTTCATAGCAGCCAGACACTTTAAGTCTCCCTGAGACTGAAATATAAATGGTACTGTCTGTACCTAGGGCTTTGCCTTTGTAATCACTAATTAACGAATAGGCCACAAGCCAGCTGAGGGAAAAGTTACTCACTTCACTAATTTTCAGACATTTTTATGGAGTCAAGTAATTCCCAAACAGTGGGTCTTGTAAGATTTTTTCATATATTCTGTCTAAAAAGTTTAGATATTTTCATTGGGGCTGTGCAGATTCACTTCAGCCAGCTATCTCCATGTCTCTGTCATTATAAAAGGATACATCTGGACAATGAATGCCAGATAAACAGTAGTTTTTTCAGTAAAATGACTCCACTAGCAGAAAACATGGTTTTTAATTGGCCATGGCGTATTTTAGACTAAAAACTAAAGGAAAGCACCCAAGCATCAGAAGACCCTTGTCTCAGAGATGTGCTAAGTTGAAGAGAAACACCCACAAAATTCAGCAGCCCCTATGTAGTAGCACATCAGACTACCAGGTTCAGCAGCTGATGATTCATTTGATCCTTATAATATCCTAACACCCAAACAGGAAATTATTTCAGCCCATCTGGGGATTCTCCTCTTTGCAATATGCCTGGAAGTCACCCCCACAGGGCAGGCTTAAAGCCCAAGTCCTCCACCAACCCTGCAATTCCCTCCAAGCCATTCCAAGCTTCTGCACCTATGGGATGTGAGCCCAGGTAACCAGCAGGATCTGCTCAGGGATTGCTAGAAGGGGTCCTACTTGAGGCCCAACCAAGCACTACATTGGAGAGGTAAATACAGTGATGTGGAGCCTTTTTTGGAAGATGGTGAGATGCCACGTAGACAGGAGAAGGAGGACTAACCAGGATTGTAGAGGGAATACGAGCTTACCATCATGCCTCCCTATGAGGTTAGACATGTTCCCAATCTCGGTGCAGCTCATTTTACTGCTCTGCTGCTCTCCCTCTCCTTGTCTTACCTATTGACCATGGTAATTCTTCTGGGCATCAGTTTTGTCTCCTGGCTTATCTATGGTAGGACCTCTTGGAGAACAAGGTCACAGTCCCTTGTGTGCTGATCGGGTTATATCCGTTCTCTTGATTATAGTCTAGCGGTGCTGTGTGATGTTGCAGTCACCCAGAGCACTGTTTTTATAGCTGGAGGCAGCTGGATCCATCCGGCCTGCATGTTTGGCAGAGGTGGCCCATTTGTTGCTCACTTCATGTGGGCAGATGAACGGCTTCCAGACCTGAATTTGGCTGAGGGCAGCTAGAGCCCTTGAGCCTGGCTACCTCTTACCTCCTCCCTCCTATAGCTTCATCCACCTGGGCATGGATGACTGCAAGTGCTTTCCCTCACTGCTGGGGTGTATGGGACTTCAAAGAAAATAGAAAATATGTACAGGTTGTTAGTTAACAAGCTGCCTCCATCCACAGGTTGCTGGAAGTAGGTCAAAGGGTGAAAGGGGAACAGCAGGCAATTGGGCTGCTGGCCAAGCTGATGCATTGCTTACCATGATTCCCTGCTGCTATAAATTGCTGCCAGCAGCGCTTCACCAGGCTCAGCTCCAGCAGAGCAGGAGGGAGAGGATTTTTACCTGCACCTAGCTCTCCATCAGGCACAGGCGTGGGAGGAGCAGAACGGAAGCAGGCAGGAGAAGGACGTGTCAGGCATCCTGGATGCAGGGCTAGCATGGCGTCTTTGCTGGACAACATAGCCAGACCTTCTGTTGTCATCCTGCAGCTCTGTGTGGTGCTTGGTGTCATCTTTGTGCTGCTGAAGGTGGCCCAGTTCTACCAGAAGAGGAAGAAACTTGTCAAAGCTCTGGAGGCGTTCCCTGGTCCCCCGAAACACTGGCTTTATGGCCACAATCATCTGGTAAGGAAGGAGCTGGACTCAGTCAGGGTGGGTTTGTCCCAACAACTGTGGAAGATATCAGTCAGGATGAGAGGGCGTGTCGGGTGGGGTATGCATGTCCCCTGCTCGTATCCTTTCCTATGGGAGAGGACCTCTGCGCAGGGACTGCCAGCACTTTTGCAGGGCAGGCATAAAGGGTGACTGGATATGAGATAGGCATCATTCTGGTAAAAAACAGAGCCATGTTGGTTTTGATCATGTGCTTAAGCATGGAGTTAGGTGATTTCTGGGACTTTCATGAAGTTCTTTAAATATAAACAACCCTAAAATGTCTCTCCTCTGCATTAAACCTTCTACCAATAAGTCTCTCCCCTTAAACTCACTTAAGAAGACATGGCCACTAAAGCAAGGCATTTTAGTGCAGCCATTTTCATCCTTCTATAGTGAAGATATTTTTGCTTTCTCACTGCATGCCCACCTTGCACTGCTGAATTTAGAGAACAGGGGTGTAACAGCCTTGGTCCCCCTGGCCTGTTCACCAGGCATCCTTGCATTGCCCATGCCAGCTGTAGCTCCCAAGTGTGACACCAGGCCACTCTGAGCCCAGGCCATCCTGACACGGCTCGACTACAGATGGGCCCTCCATGGAGGGACTCTCCATGGAGCTGCCTTGTGCTGGAGGGACGCGGTGGCTCAGGCAGCTTTGCCACCTGTCCATGGTCCCTTTGCTGTGTCCAGCATCTCCATCACCTGCAGCATGGAAAACGTCCCTGTGTCAAGTCTGCCCACTCTCCCCATTTCCCAGGAGAGGATGTCTTGCATGTGCTTTCCATGAGAGGGCGCATACCTCTTTTTCTGCCTGATTTCAGTCCCTGCTTAACTGTCATTGCAGATAACTACAGATAAAATATTAAATCAGATGGTGTCATGGGGAGAAGAATACCCCTATGCCTTTCCCAGATGGTTTGGACCAGCCCTGCCTTCTCTAGTAATCCACCATCCTGAATATGCCAAAAGCATACTTGGCCGAACAGGTAAGTCTCTACATCTGGTTTTGGGAAGTCATGCCCTTGACACTTCCCTACTGAGAAAATCATGGGAAGCTTGCCTGGAGTCATCCCCTCTGCCAGCTTCCTTCACAGCTATTGCAATTCCTCCTTTGCTCCCCATCGCAAACTCCCAGCCCATGCAAGGTTTCATGGAACAGTTTGTATTCTCATGCAAAACAGTGACCACGTGCCTGTTCCTCCCAGTCCACTGTCTCTATTATCATTGGTCTTACTGTCTTCTATGGCATCTACCACCACAATATCTGTGCTTCCCAGTAAACCCAGTAATATGGGTGAGCTGGCATGGCAATGGCTCTCAGAAGACATCTCAAGTCTTCTCCTATGCTCCTTTCTGTGGAGCATGATGCCTGTGAGTGGTATGGGCATCTCCAGTAGCTCCCATCCATTGTTCTCAACTCTGAGATTTGCCATGGCCATTTCTTTTGCACACGCATTTTTTTGTTATACCTTTCCCTGGTTTTCTCAAGTCTGCTAAGGTCATATTTGTAGAAGACAACTTTCAAATGCTACCTCTAGTATTAGAGTATTTTACATATTGAAATGAGACTAATTCTACATTATGATTTAGAGAACAAACTCTAATGTCAATTTATCCTGAATTTTCTTTTTTGTTACGTTGAATTCATTAGCCATTCATACTGTTCCGGTTTCTATTTTGTTTTACAGATCCCAAGTCCAAAGTACCCTACAAATTCATAGTTCCCTGGATTGGTAAGTCATTCTCTTCCATTATCCCTTTCTGCCATGTCACGCATTTCATCAGCTTCTCTCTTTTCTTCCTTTATTTTGCTTTTTTTCTGTTCTTAAACCAGAGTTTGCAAATGGGAGGTTTTGTTTAGTTGTGAACATTAGTACCGGTGGTGCCCACTTAGTCGTGGAGCAGTCAGGTGGCTTTGCCTTGGATCACACACCCTGGCCTTCACAAAGCAAACTTCAGTTTGCTCAGGGACTGAATGCTACCATGGATAACTGGGGTGAGACACACCAAGGACAGGGAGGTTCATGGCTTGCCCACAGCTTTGAGGTAGCCCTCCAGGGTCCTGCTAACAACTGTCAGTGTGTGCTGAAAAAGGCACCCACATATTTAATTTAGGGCAGAAAAGCCCTGCGGAGAAGGACTTGAGGGTACTGGTGGATGCAAAGCTGGACATGAACCAACAATGTGCGCTTGCAGCCCAGAAAGCCAACCGTATCCTGGGCTGCATCAAAAGAAGCGTGGCCAGCAGGTCGAGGGAGGTGATTCTGCCCCTCTACTCTGCTCTGGTGAGACCTCACCTGGAGTACTGCATCCAGCTCTGGGGCCCTCAGCACAAGAAGGACATGGACCTGTTGGAGCGGGTCCAGAGGAAGGCCACAAAAATGATCCGAGGGCTGGAGCACCTCTCCTACAAGGCCAGGCTGAGAGAGTTGGGGTTGTTCAGCCTAGAGAAGAGAAGGCTGTGGGGAGACCTTATTGCAGCCTTTCAGTACTTAAAGGGGGCATATAGGAAAGATGAGGACAATCTTTTTAGCAAGCTCTGTTGTGACAGGACAAGGAGTAATGGTTTTAAACTAAGGAAGAATAGATTTGGACTGGATATAAGGAAGAAATTTTTTTACAATGAGGGTGGTGAGGCACTGGAACAGGTTGCCCAGAGAGGTAGTGGAGGCTCCATCCCTAGAAATATTCAAGGTCAGGTTGGATGGGGCTCTGAGCAACCTGATCTAGTTAAAGCTGTCCCTGCTCACTGCAGGGGGGTTGGGCTGGATGACCTCTAAAGGTCCCTTCCAACCCAAAGCATTCTATGATTCTATGATTCTATGAAAAACCCATCTGAGAGAGCAAGTCCTGTGCCTCTGCCATCAAGGCTTTGGTTTCAGGGTACATTAGGCATGCACAGCCAGTTGCAGTGAAGGACATGGGGGCATGTTTCTCTTTCATCCAAAGAGCACTGCTGTGAACAGCCTCAGAGAGGCTGGAGAAAAGGCTCCACCATGAACTCTTCCTCCCCCCAGACCATGCAGGTTAGCCTGTGCTTGGCCAAAAGCAGTAGTGAGGCTGTCAGAACTGTCATCAGAATCTGGAGGAGCTGATTGTGCCTTTGCTGATTGTGTCTCCAGGGCAGGGGTTGTTGACCTTGGACGGAACCAAATGGTTCCAGCATCGGAAGCTGCTCACCCCAGCTTTTCATTACGATGTGCTGAAATCTTATGTGGCCCTGATGTCAGACTCGGTCAAAGTGATGCTGGTAAGAATCATCACTCCTGCTACTTTCACCTTTCAGTGGTGCACCAGCGAAAATAATCAGGTCTGGGAATGACTGAGGGAAAGAGACTGGACTTAGATGGTTCCTAGAGTTTCATAGAACTTTTTGGGTAGTTCTGAAGCTGTGAAATTGCCCCCCTCACCTTTCTCTGACCAGTCCACTTATTCTCTCTTTCATCTGCTTTCCAATAAAATCAACCACTGCTAGAATACCTTTTCCTAGCCCAGTAATGGTAAACCTGGAAAAAGAAATGCACAGATGAGTTTGATTAGATTCACAGAATATATAGTGAACTAGGGCCTCTGCTTGCAGAAAAGAAAGCCATTAGCAGTGTGGATCTGCAAAGAGGGACAGGAAAATATGACATGATCATAGATGGTAGTCTGCCCTTCCTTACTCATGTCTCCACCACTAGGATAAATGGGAAAAGAAGAACACAGAGAGGAAGTCAGTGGAGCTCTTTCAAGATGTCAGCTTGATGACGCTAGACAGCATCATGAAATGTGCCTTCAGTTATAATACCAACTGTCAGACTCAGAGGTCAGTGCCTGAACTTTCAAATTCTGGGAAAACAAGTGCTCCTGTTTCCCCGCTCATGTTGCTAACACCAGCTTTAATCTTGGTCACCTTACAGCAACTCAGACTATTATATCAGAGCTGTTTATGACCTGAGCTACCTCGTGAGCAAGAGAGTCCAGACTTTTTCTTACAAGGATGTCTTCTATGACTTGACTCGCAAAGGCCGTGACTTTCGTGATGCCTGCAAGCTGGCCCATACCCACACAGGTATTTCTCCCCCTTCCTCCCCAGCCCTGTCTCCCAGCTGAGCCTCTCCCCTACTTGTATCTGGAGCAGCTCAGACGGGGGGTTGCAGTATGCACTGTCCAGAGGGTTACACATTAAACAGAGTCCAAGCTGCTGACCAAGCGGACAAGTACATGAGGTCTCTGGAGGGGCAGGATGCATCTAACTGATCATTCTTCTATGCAGAGAAGGTAATAAAAGAAAGAAAGATGTTGCTTTCCAGTGAGAAGGAGCTTGACAAGATCCAGAAGAAGAAACACCTGGATTTTCTGGACATTCTTCTTTGTACCAAGGTGAATGTTTGAAATAATCATATCAAATGCCAAAGAACATACCTGTGTGGCACTGAGGATGCATCAGCTGGGAGCTCAGGACCCCTCGCTGGAGTTGCTGGCAACAGTTTCTGCACTCCAGATTTCCTAGCTCAGGGAAAGGTGGATTGAAAGGGAAGGAAATACAAATGTATGAGATGCAGTGATTGAACATAAATAGCTTGGACAGACTTTTGTCTTCCTTGTTAATTTTCACTGAGCTCATTAATAATTTGAGTGAGCTGTCAGATACCAGAGAAGAATGAGATCTTTGGAAAGGTTACACGGAGGCCACCTTGGCTGTAGTCCTCTTAAGAGGTTTTGTTTCTTACCTTCTGTAGTTTTACCTTCACAGACACCTTCAGATACTCTGGACAGAAGCTGCCACTTGGTGTTCAGGAAGGAGATACACCCTGTGCTCATTCTGTCTTTCTGGAGCCACTGCTTTCCTTTGTGTCTCAACCCAAAACAGAAGTTGTCCAAACCAAACTACTGAAAAACCTAACAGCAACCCTTGGTAGGGGATCAAATAGGGTGTCACTCTGTAGCTCTGTTGACTGCAGAGTAAGCAATCAGTGGGTCTGACTGTTCTCACGTGTATTGGATATTTCCTGATGTACAGGGACATACAAGAGACACTAAATAGGTCCCTTCTTCATCAGCATCTGGGGTTATTTTTATACCCAAAGGAGCAAGTCCAATCAATGTGCACTTGAGAATGATATACTCTCCTCTTTGTTAGGATGCAAATGGAGTTGGGCTATCCGATGAGGACCTGCGTGCTGAGGTGGACACGTTCATGTTTGCGGGTCACGATACCACAGCCAGCGGGATCTCATGGCTCTTGTACTGCCTGTCATTATATCCAAAGTACCAGCAACAGTGCAGGGAGGAGATCCAGGGGATCTTGGGAGACCGAGATACCATTGAGTGGTGAGCTAGGACTTATTATTCCTTTACTTTGAACTCTTTTCACTCATCCTGAGAAGAAAACTTCATCCATCTTATACTGCATTTGCACTGGGGCATTCTGCTTTTCACGTATCAATGCTGGCAGCAATGGGAGGTCTAGGAGAAGGAGAAACCCCAACAGGATAGGGGAGACACAGGGGTCCAGCCCACCCAGTCCCCATTGCTGGGGTCCTCATTGCTGCCACTCAAACACAGCCTGACCCCCTGGTTTGCTTTCAGGGACGACCTTGGGAAGATGACTTACACCACAATGTGCATCAAAGAGAGTTTGCGCCTGTTCCCACCAGTTCCTTCCGTGTCCCGATACCTCTCTAAATCTGTCACATTTTCTGATGGACGCAGCTTGCCAGCAGGTCTGTTGAGTTTGTTCGTCCTTCACACTTCTGTCTGTGACAGGTGGGGCATCCTCACTAGAGCTGCTGTGTGGAGGGGCTGGTGGGGCTTCTAGCCTCTCTTCTCTCTCCAAAGGGCTGTACAGGGCCACCACAGCTCACCATCACAGCTCTTCCAGAAGGGTGGCTGAAGAGAGTCCAAGGACATGATCCAGGACACTGGGGTGTTCACAGAGCTCAAAGGGGACTTGCCGAGTGTTGACCCTGGCCAAGACTAAAAGTTCATCCACTGGTACCAAAATGGGGCCCAGCTCTGAGGATTTCAGGACGTGACCTGCCTGGACAGGGTGGGCGTCATCCCTGACAGATCTCCCGCAACAGCCTCTGCAGAGCCCAGGGAGGGACAGCATTCCACAAAAACACCTCTCCTCGGTCTTCACTCTGAGATGTCACCAGCTTTTTTCTCACTTTTCTTTTCCAGGCTGCCAGGTCGGACTGAATATATTTGCTATTCACAGGAATCGGGATGTGTGGGAAGACCCTGAGGTATTTTACCTTTATAAGGAGAAGAGAAAGATAATCTCTGAGCCCAGACATCCACTCCCCTTCAACAAGGCAGCCTGTGCCTCCCTGCCATGGTGGTTTTTTCCCCTCTAATTCCAACAGTCCATCTCTAAATGCAAAGTTCAATGAAGTTACCAAACACCCCAAAGGCTTTGAACATGACAAAGTGCTGGGAAAGGGTGTTGAATCTTCTTGCATGGTGACACAGAGATACTCAGACTGCTTTCAGCTGCCCTGGGTAGACTTAGGTCCCAGAGTGGTATGAGAAGTCCCAAGCCCTCCAAGAACTGTGTGATTCAAAGCTGATGTCTTAGAGACTTCAAGGAAATAAATAGCCAGGAAACCTGAAAGAGGGTCCACAGCTGCCTCTCTCCAGTGGCTCTCTGGAGAGGCAGGATCAGGCACCTCTGGACAAGAGGGAATCTGACTTGATCATTGCTGCCATGGATGAGAAAATCCCTGCAAGCATCTTGGGCACTGTAGTGGGTAATCTGGATAGTTCCAGGGGGAAGATCTGCATGGCCATCAGTGCTGTCTTCTCATCGACCTGGCTGGCTTTGCAGAGGGATGAATGTCAGCTGCAGCTCCTCTGGGGCAGCGGAGGCCACATCCAGCCCTACCTTGGGGACTAGGGGAGAAGCTGGTGCTGTTCATCTCAGAACCAACACTGACCAAACGGCCTCTGTTGCTCCCACAGTTGTATGATCCCCTGAGGTTTTCTCCGGAGAACTCAGCACAGAGGCACTCCCACGCTTTCCTGCCTTTCTCTGCTGGATCCAGGTGGGAGATCCTTCATCCCTCTCCTTCCCCACAGGCTGCCTTGCATGGGAGACCTAGCTCAGAGCCGAGCTCCTGAAGCTAATCCTCCCTCAGTGCCCATGAGCCAAGTTGGCTTGGGCAACTCAAGAAGGCTTTCCATAAAGGTTCTCCACCATGCTACATCAGCTCCAGAGCATTTCCCGCACCCCAAGCTCTGTGGTTGCTGTAGAGTTTCACACACTTTTCTTGTGGATTTGTGGAGATATTTACACTTTCTGTTGCCTGCGTTGAGAACGTGGGCTCCCTCGTTTAGGGGTAAACACCCAGTGCACCTCAAAGCCAAGCTGGGCCCAAGTCTCTGTGGTTCCCATGCTGTATCAATGGATGGATGCAGGATACTGAGATCTCAGTAACTTGCAAGAGGAGATATTCCATACAGAGTCAAAAATAACCTTTCTGATGTGTCTGGATTTTGAGCTGAATCCATACAGCACTCTCTAGTGAAGAAATCCCCAGTTCTCTCAATTTCATATTTTTTCAATGCTTATTAACAAACAACAGCAATACCCCACCACAGAGCTGGGTCCATTTTGGTGTGGCATGAGGGGATTCCTAGATAAGCTATGGCATCATCCTTGCAGCAACTGGAGCTTGCACCCCCGGCACCCCAAAGGTGCTGCTTCAAGTAGCTTGCACATGGGCTGAGCACAGCTATGGGGTGGTCAGGGGTGAAGGCTGCAGCAGGAGCATTTGTCACCCTCTCCTCAGGAACTGCATCGGGCAACAGTTTGCCATGAACGAGATGAAGGTGGCTCTTGCCCTGACTCTGCTCCGCTTCGAGCTCTGCCCCGACCCATCCAAGCCTCCCACACTGATACCGCAGATCATCCTCAGGTCCAGTAACGGGATCCACCTGCATTTGAAGAAGATTCACTGACCCTGTGGGGTACCACAGTGGAGGGCAAGCACTTTCCCAAGGACCACCCTCCACCCAGAAGTTTAAGAGAGGGACACAAAACAGACCCACCCTGCCCACCTCTGACCTCTCCCAGATTAACCTCCTTCCCTGCTGCTGGCCAGGGGGGCACGCTGAGCCCACTCGCACACACTCTGAAGCCAGCAGGTCCAGGTCCCATCCTTGCATGGGGAGCAGCACTGCCAAGCGCGTTTTGCAGCATGGCTGTGGCTCAGCCTTCATCTCTGCAGGCATCCTCCATGTCCACCTCCAACCTGCCCTTGCACACTGCCCAGCAGGACTTCTGTCACCTGCCTGTGTATCTGCAGCATTGCCAGTTCCCTGCTCAGGCACAGCAGTGAACAACGCCAGTATGGTTTGCATGGGTGTCTGAAGCCTGGACACTGCCTGAGCATGACGTCCCTCCCCTGCCTCCAGCCTGGGTGGGCCGTGGCAGGAGAGCTCCTCCCTGCAGCCACACTGCATCCCCACACACCACCCTCCAAATTACCCCCCCTAATCCGTTCTGGGGCTGGCACTGTGCCTGCCATTATGGAGATGAAGACCAGCGAGTTTTTCTGCCCCAGCACTGAACTTCCTTGAGCTGAGGGTGCTCAGGAGCCAATGCAGAGATGTGTCACCAGCTAACCTGGAGAAAGCATTCACCATGCTGAAAACCACATGTAATCAGCCTTGTCCTCCTCTCTGAAATGAGAATAAAGCCTTGTGGAGATGCTCCCCAAGCGTGACTTTGGCTTCCTTTGCTTTTGGGGGACCAGGAGGGTACAGAATGAGTCCCAGCAGCCCAGAGCCAAGGCTGTGCCCAAGGGTGCAGCCCTGCAAGCATTTTCTCAAGCCACAAGGGCTCTTTCAACGGGTTTGCCCCTGGCTGAGCCTGAGGAGCCTGTTTCTGTCCCTCCCATGCTGTGGGTCACCAAGCCCTCAACTGTGCCTCTGGGAGCTTCCGTGGTAATAAAACAACTGAAACGATCTGGGGTCAAACAAAGCAAAACAGAAATCACCACACACACCCCTCAAATGCTGGTGGCAAGAACAAAATCAGCTTGCAAAAATAAGTCCCAAGTGGGAGCACAAGCCCATTTCAAGCCCTTTTCTGCAGAGGCTGAGAACTGACTGCTCAGTATTTGAATGAGATGCCCAAGGGGTGCAGGTGGGTGCTGGCCTTGGGTCTGGGCTTGTTTTGGGGGTGCAGGGACCCACTGCTTGCCCTTGCCCTAACACCAGCCATAGGTGAGCTCCCAGGCGAAGGGGGACCTGCTGGGTGATCTGCAGGACCGGGGTGAGAAATGGATCACTAGGTGGCAGTGGGAGACCCAGAAAAAACCAAAGTCCTCCCTGGTCCCTTGCAAAATCCCCTGGGCTTGGCAGCAAGCATGGCCAGGCCCAGAAGGACAGCTGATGGGCCCCATCCCTGGGGGCACTCCTGTCCCCATCCCCATGCCCACCCTCAGCTGTGCTGGGCAGCAAAGCAGGCACTGTTCCATTGCGGTCCCAGCGCGATGGCGGTATTACCCAAGGCACAGGGAAAGCTTGTCACTGAAAGTGCCTGGGCACTCAACAGGCATCAGAGGAAACTCAGGCATGGAGGGCTGCACATGTGCCATGCCACAATGAGAGACAAGGCTGTTTGTCCTGCTTTCACCCATGGCAATAGCATCACCAACATCACTGCAGGCATTAACACAGCCAAACCATGTCCATCTGTCTGGGCAGCTCAGCTCTGCTGATGGCCAGACCAGGACAGCCAAATCTGAGCATCTCCACATGCAAATAAACCCCTGCAATCCCCTGCTCCCTGTCTCTACTGCCTGCTGCATCTTCAGTTTGAGAAATTAAACTCCTCTAGGGCGGGATCCAGACCTTTGTTTTGGCTGTCTCAGTACCTAACGGGACAGGGATGCTGTGAATAACCAGCAATGTGCAGCTTATATTTATTTTGCAAGGCAGCTGGAGACTGACTTCCTCTTGTCCCCACTCCCTCCCCTTCTCACCCCAGGAAGAGACTGGGTGCAGGTTGTGTAGGTACTGATGCCACCACCCTTGCACCGCTGGTGTACTCAGGCTGGTCTCAAAGGTCAGACTCCAGCTCTCCTCCTCCCCAGCTCCAGCACAGCAAGACCTTTGGAGGGCAGCAGTTTGATGCAGCTTTTCATTACTGGCCCTATTTGTCAGACATTTCAGCCACCCATCCGGGAACAAGCAAGCCACCTTGCAGCTCTGCTCATCCACTCTCCAGCTTGTGGGCCAAGCAACTAACTTGGGGAGCTCTTGGCCACAAAGACCCTGCCCAGTGTCCTTGGTGATGGGTTGCAAATGAAACCAGGTGGCACCTGAAGTTGTCCCTACAGTATCTTCTGGTTTGGGCATGGGGGGACAAGGCCAGAGCAGGAAAAGTTAGATCTGATGAGGACCCACAGCTGCTGCCCTGTATAGCCTGTATATGTGTCTGTATAGTGCCCTGCTTGGCCTCCCAGCCCTGTGTTTCGAGGGGCTATTGATCACCCTATTCACTGCCATGACTGAGGCTGCTTGTTTGGTTTCCAAGAATCTTCCTGACTGTTACAAATGGCCAAACCCCAACTACTTCCAGTGGAGACCTTCCCCGGGGAAACCACTCTGGGAAATCTGCTAGGGAAAGAGAGGAGAAACTACTGCCATTTTTGATGCAAAAAAATGTATTGTTATTCCAGGCAGTTCTGACAATAATTGAGGTCACCTGAGCCAAACATTTTAATGTCCGTCCCCATTAAGAATCATGCTTAACCCAGGTTTGAAGGACCAAA
Organism: Pelecanus crispus; assembly: GCF_030463565.1. Taxonomy (NCBI): domain Eukaryota; kingdom Metazoa; phylum Chordata; class Aves; order Pelecaniformes; family Pelecanidae; genus Pelecanus; species Pelecanus crispus. The sequence continues at coordinate 70,396,316 of NC_134647.1, read as the reverse complement.
GTTTTCAGGGAAGATCTCACAGGACCTATGCATTGCGGAGCCGTAATGCAGAGGCAACCAGGAGAAAGTTCTTCTGCTTTTCATCTTACCAGGTCAAAAGAGGCAACACAAACATCTCCCCCACCTTCAAATGCTGGCAGATTCTGGACAGCAGCATGTTCAAGATAACCTCCTCTGCCAAGCCACGCTAAATGGCTTCAAGAGCAGCAAAACGCAGCATGAGGAGCCGGGCAGCACCCGGTGACACAGATCTAATCGCCCGAGCATTTGCCCCAGATGTCTCCCTGCCAGGCGGTGACATTTCTCTGCTGTCTCGGCTCTCTCACTCCATCACCATGGTTACAGCAGCTGCCAATCCACAGGCTAGTCCTTCCAGGGTACCACCAAACCCTCTGGGAGATGCTACGAGAGCCAGCCCCCTTGGCAGGGAGACACTTCAGGGACCCCGGGATAGCCCGTAGAACGAAAAATTCCCCTTTTTCTTCTTTCCCTCCTCCTTTTTATTTTTTCTTTCTCTTTTTTTTTTTCTTCTTCTTTTTTGAAGCACAAACAATGGAGCTAAAAGGTTGGGTATCAGGCCGATAATCATGAATGACGTGTCGTTATTACACACCACACATTCATTATCTCCCACTCCAGCCATGTCACAGGCGGCTGGAGGAGGGCAGATAACGGGGTGCCTTCATGCAGATGGCTTATTATCAGGATGTTCCAGGAGGGGCTTTAAGACAGTTAGTGATGCTGTTTGCCAGTTAAAGATTAGAGACCCCAGAGAATAATTAACAATCCCAAACCCCAGTTTTTCTGCTGGATTCTTCTGCTTTCTCCCCCCTCCCCCGTCCTTTTTAATCTATTCACTCTAGCAGGTGTAATAAAGTGATAAGGACAGGCTCCGGGGATGTTTGTTTGGCTACTATGGGTGTATAAACCAACAATGGATGGTATTTTACTTCTGGCTTTCAGTGGCTTGAATCAAGACCAAAAACTTTGCAGCCCCCTTGCCCACACGCAGCCACCCCTACACACCATGGTCCCGGCTCCCACCTGGGTGGCTGGGCTCCTTCCCCACCATGAAGGACCGCAACAGTGGGACAGGCTCCCTTTTTGCTTCTGGAGGTCCAAATCACATCGCTTGGGTGTCAAGACATCCAATGCCAGGACATAAACTCCAGGATACATTGCCTGGGACCAGAGATGGAGCTGGTGGTCCTTCCAGCAGCGGTTTACTGGCATACAGCAAGTTTAATTAAACCACTTTGGAATAATTTATATGGTAGGTGTCCACCTGCCCAAGCTGCTCCAGGGTTGTTGTCACAGCTGGAACAGAAACATCTGAAACCTCCATGGCTAAAGAGCCTCAGGAGAGATCGGGGAAGCATCAGAGTAAAGGTAGCTTTCAACAAGATGCCCCATTATCTGGGGGTCCAAGCGATGAGCTGCACCCTCCTAGACCACAAAGGAAAGCTGTGATACATCTTGTAACAAGCTGGTAATGCAAAAAGACTACCATGAATATCTTCTGTCCAAAAGGAGACTATCCTGTCCACAGCAGGTCCCAACCATGAACGTCTTCCTGAAGCCCAGACTTTAGAGATACTATCATCACGGAGTGAGAGGTAGGATGGGGTACCCACAGGTGTCCTTCCCCTTCATCAGTGGGCATGGGTGACTTGCAGAGGACATGGTCACCCCCACCGTGCTGTGTAGAGAGAGGTGCTGGGCAGGATTTGGCCCCCAGGCAAGTTGGCTCAGGGCCCTTCAGAGAGGTCACCAAGGCTGTTGAAGGTGCCCATCACCTGGGGGCTATCAGGTACAGCCCTGGCTCTGGAGGGCATCCCCCAGGTCACTGGGTCAACATGGCAGCATGAGCGCCTAGAGGCCAGAAGTTGCCTTCCCGATCACGCTCATCCTTCTGGGTAGGGATGAGACAGCATTGTGCTTTAAAGAGCATCCCCAACCCTATCAGCAAGAGATGAGATATCCTAATTATGGCAGTACAGGCGAGGATCCAGGCTGTATCAGTCAGCACAGAAAGGTAAACAAGAAATATAACAATGGACCCTTAACACTCATTAGCTGTGTCAGATAATACCTCACTTTTCTCCCTTTGGGGCTTAAAATCTAATTAAGATTTTCCAACAATAAATTTCATTTATGCTCACTCCCTTTTGTTCTTTTTAGGATTGTACTGAGAAGCAGCCATGAGCTGGCTGCACAGCTCATGGGAAGGCAGCCTGCTTCACACAGACAGCCCCAGGTAATGCTTGATGGACAAGGGAAACTGAGGCAGGATGGCATCACAGACTGTGTGGAGGTGAGAGCCCACTAGGAAGGTAACACAGTGGCTTTTGCAAAAGATGTTTTCCCAAGGAAAGTGAACTCTGAAGGGCCACTGGCTGGTATAAAACCAAGCATTGAGGTTCCTGGGCTAGCCCAAAACGTGCAGCGGTAAAGCCTCATGTATGACCACGGGAGGGACCCACGGGGAAAGGGACCCACAGAGCCCCCAACACACCCCCAATCCAAACCCACATCCAGCACTGCAGGGCGAACAGCTCAGGCATTTGTCACATATTCAGGGTGTGCACAGGGCAGGGAATAAACTCCTGCTGTTACTTATTATAAGGATGCCATTTCTAACTCCTCTTGCAACCGAGAGGTAAAAATTAATGGGTTCCCCTCCTTTCGCCACACCCCCAGCCTGAGTGCTGACATGGCAGGAACGTGCAATGACTAATCCTCCTTAAACCCTGCTGAGCGAAGCATTACTGCTGAACTCCGGGGAGTTTGTTTCTTTCCAAACCCGCGTGACGTTTGGCACCAGCAAGAGAAAAGTCTGGGGAGCAGCATCCATCAGGGGCAGGAGCTGGGAGATCCAGGACCCAGCCTGGGGCTGGCTCAGCCTCCAGCTGCCCAAGAGAAAGTGGTAGGAGGGAACAGCTCTGTCGTAATGCTGGGGATGACAGCCGTGGTGCCTCTGCACCCGAAAGCTTGACCCCTCCAACCCTTCTGCCTGTTTTCTTCTGCCCCATGCAATTTCTCAACTGGATCTGTGATTTCTTAATGCTGAGTCTTGAGGGCATTTTTTAAATGCTTGCCGACCTGAGGGTCTTTGGGGAGATGCCTTTCAGGGTGGGTCTGTTATTGGAAGACTCCTGTTTTACTCTTGAGCCTGAATTTTTGGGACACCACCCACTAGGGACATTGACAGCTTCACCTGTGTGAAGCATGACAGCAGCTCGCAGCAGCACCAGGGTCCAGCTCCAGCCCCCAGTTCAATCCTGGAGGGTTTCTGGCAGTGGGAAGTGGGCTGTTTCGGGCTGAGCTCCCCATCAGGACTGTTGCAGCTTTGTTTCGGGGAATATCCAGCAGGTTTTGGTGGTTAAGGAAAACAGGGTGTTTTGCAAGCCCCCGCCTGGGGAAGAAGCCTGCACAGCACCTCCTCCAGGAAAAGCTCAGGGCTTTTAAGGTCACTGGCAGGTGCAGAGGAGCAGGGGACAGCCCATTCAAGGTTGAAACATGCAGAGCAGAACCGCTGTTAGTGAGAGGCAAAGAGGTACCTCCAGCCCCAACACCCCAGCTGCCTGTTTCTGGCATTGTTGCCTGCAAACAGGCCTCCAAAGCACCTCCTGAGCAGAGGCCAGGCCTCCCCCCAGACCCAAACCCACCACAGCTGCTGTTTCACAGCAGGCCTAAAACGTGCCCTTATCCCAGTGCTCAGCATCCAACAGCAGAAAGCAAGAGCAAGAGATGGCTCTGATATTCTTCTGCCATGTCCTCCTGCCACCGCATCCCCCTTGTGTTTGCACAGCCCTGAGCACAGGACAGCCCCCAAACCATCCTGCTCCCCCCAAACCCAGGGGCTGCCAAAAATGCCCTTCTTATAACCCTCCATGCCATGCCATGCCATGCCATGCCATGCCATGCCATTCCATCCCATCCCTCCCAGCCCGGCTCCACCTGCAGCCCCGGGCTCCCCTTGATTGCAGAGCCCCTTAACCCTTTCCTTGCTGGTCAAGGGGAGGACCCTGCACACTTCTTAAGCAACTGATATCCCAGGGAAGGACACAGTGTTACAGGTCTCTCATTTCAATCTGCAAACATCCAGTTTAGGAGCACTCATTGCTCCTATAGTGGCCCGGGCAATTCCCCACAGCTGTCCCCACCAGAGTGACAAACAGACCCTGGTTAATGAACAGCCTGTCAGGAGCCGGTTGCACCATGGCCGGACACCCTGGGGGAGAGTCAGCACAGCCTGGAGCAGCCCCTGAGCCACATCCCAGCAACACTGGGAAGCAATTGCCACTCCCAGCCTCTGGCCATGGAATGGCCCCCAGTTGGCTGTGGGCCTTTGCCCTGTGGCCAGTGGGATTCAGGGAGTGCTGCATTTCACCTGTCAAGCAGCACTGACTGAGAAGTGCTGTGTTGGTGCCGTACCTCAGTTTCCCCCTCTGGGTAATGGAGGGGAATGATGCTCACCTCCCCACACAGCCCTTTGCACCTCTGGGGCAGTCCAAATGATGAGCAAAAAAAATTCTCCACCTTTTTCTTTCCCCTGTTGACACACAGACACACACAAAAGTGCTCTTGGCTTCATCCAAGAGCGGAAATAAGAGATGGATCCTACCCAGGAGGGATCACGTGGGAGATGGGGATGCTGACCCTTGTCTAAGCACCCTTCCCACCCCAGCACCACCTTCCCCAGTGTCCTTCCCTGCCCGAAGGCTGGGAGCGCTGTGAGATGCCAGAAAGTCCTTTGGGTAATTAGCAAAATGACTCTCTCTGCTGTTGTATGGGCAACAATTCTCTTTATTGCTCATAGGGAAGATATATACAGGGGAGAAGGTTTGTTCTGACATTAAAATGCATGGTGTCATAAAAAGGAGGGTGAAACGTGGAGAAGAGAGCGGGTTTTCCATCAGCAGCTCCTTGGAGGGTGGCGGGGGGTGCAGGGAGGTCCCAGACACCCAGCAGTGACCCCTCCATGTCTGGAGCAGGCCAGCACCCCCCTGGGACTGGGGACATCAACCTCGCTGACCAGGTGGGGTGACTGCCAGGCAGGAGAGGTGGCACCTCTGGACCTCTTCTGGGGACCGATGCCTGCATAGACAGCAGCCCCTGAGGCAGAAAAGTATGTCCCACACGTGGGAAGGGAAATATCAAGAGACGGTGGTGCCATGGAGAGGTCGGGGAGCCGCCACACATGGAGGATGCCAGTGCAGAGGGTCTCTGCAAAAATGCCCATTGCAACAGTGGGAAGCAAAGTGAGAGGAGGAAGGAGGGCAGCCGACCTGGGTGCTTGCTACATGGAGGTGGTGATCACCCTCTCCTCGGGCTCCAGGGTGTTCTCATAGGCGTGAGGGCTCTCTTTGGACCTGCGTCAGAAGGGAGAAGCACAGTGCTGAACTCACCCCCAGCAAGACCAGCCTCCCCAAAGCCACCACCAGGGCCCTGACCTTGCTGGTGTTGACTGTACACTGAGCAAGGGGTGAGGTGAGGAGGGCAGGAAGGGTTCCCCTGCCAGGAGGAGAGCCAAGCTCAGGGTGGGAATTGCTCTAATTTCTAGCGAGAGCTGTTTTGACAGTCAACATCTGCATGGTGACCTATGGTCACTTTTGGTGGTTTCCTCTGTTTGAAAGATGTGATGTAAGCGTAAGAAAAATGTGGTGTAGCAGGTTGCAAGGTGGACCATGAGGCTCAGCTGCAGGGATGGGGAGAGACGAGGGAGAAGGGGATACTCCCTCACCACCTTCCTTCTCCTTAGCCCCTGGACAGCATAAAAGTACCAAAACCAGGTGCATGGGACAGGTGAGACCACGAGTGGGAGAGACCACAGCTCTGAATGTCTGAGCTGTTCCCAGGGGGATGGAGCAGAGCCTGGAAGCTGTGGGTAGGAGTTCTGAGCAAATCCTTCACCTGAAGTTGGCTGCAGAGCTTAGGTTTTTCCCTTCGTGGCCATTGGACGTGACAGCCTCCTGCCTGTCCTCGACACTCACCACCGTCTCGACATTATCCCTGGAGGGGGAGAAGAGGGGAGCTGAGAGAGAGCAATGGAGGGGCCATGCCAGGGAGCAGTTTGCGACAGTGCAGAGGAAGGGACTGCTCCAAAACCACAGAGACGATAAGGGACCTGGCTGTGTGATCCTGGCCTCAGACACCCAGCTCAGCCCCCTTCCCAGACATGGGCAAGGAGAGACCCCCTCGCAGCAGGTTTGCAGGGGCTGTGCCCAGACACCGAGTGCCAACCCCTGGCTCTGGAGCTGGTACTCCTAGTGCCGGGCTGGCAGTCAGCAAGACTCGTTTGTCAATACGTGGGATTGTTTTCTCCTGCTAACTGGTTTTTCCAGTCGTCTTCTATGTAATCTGTTGCAAAATAGTCCCCTACACGTCCCAAATGACACAGAGAGAAATGCCAAGGCTTTGCCAGTGCCACAGCCCTGGTGCAGGAGGGGCGCACGCATGCACATCCACGTGTGCAAAGCCGAGCTGCTTTCTCTCAGAGCCTGGATCACTCACAGAAGGAACCACAGGGCAGGAACTGGGTGTTCAACCTCAGCCAGAGCCTAAAAGCGTGGCTCTGCAGTAAGCCCGTGGCCTGAATGGTGCCGGGGGCGTTTAGCTGTGGAGGGTGAGTGCAGGTCCACCCTGAGCACACATCCCTGCCTCCTCCAGTGCTCGCCCAAGGCAATTTCAGAGGTTTTTCCGAGGAACAGACTGGCATAAACAGGCAGAGGCTTGAGCTGATAGCTGCTGTCACAGTGACAGTGCGGAGCTGGCAGCGCGCCAGGCTGTCGAGCCTCACTGATGGCTCTTCTGAAGAGAGGCCAGATTAATTAAAACAAGTCGCCATCCCCCCTCAAGCCCTCCTCATCATCCTCTGCCTCCAGGCTGGGAAAAGGCAGCCAGGCACGGGCAGAGGTGGGAAACACCATCCCTGCCTCCCACTCCACGGGCTGGGGGCTCCTGCAGTTTGAAGACAAAGGTTCCTTTTTGGGAAACAAAGACTGCAGTTGCAAATCAGACCATATAAATATATATATATATATATATATGCACCTTGCATTATGCATTGGCCCTGCATGCATTCCAAAGGGCCCCCTTTAAATGCATCTGGGGCAGAAGCCAACCTGCTGAGCATCGGGGTACACCCCGAGTCTCCACCTCCTCAGCCTGCAGAGGCTGCAGGGATGCACAGATACAAGAAGACTCCTTGGGTACAAAGCCCGAAGCGCCCATGCTGGCGCAGAGGAACCAGGAACCAGACTATAGCGTACTTTCGATCTTCATCCCCTGTTGACTCTGGGCTCAAATTCAAGATCAAGTTACTGCAACTTAGCCAGTTAGCCTGGGTCAGCTGAGCAGGAGCAGCAGCCTGTGGCTTTGCTCGGCCAGCAGCGGGCAAGGGGTAACTGGCTCCAGAGAGCCTTTTTCTGATGAATAAGGCCACCTTGTTTGCCTGTGCCGTGGGCTCTGGGTGGAGAGCACTGCCACAGCTTGGCTATCTCCCTCTTCTCCAGGATCCTTACAGTGCCTTCTGCCAACTTGGCCCAGTCTGCTTTGCAAATGAAGCTGTTTTGGGCTTGTTTTCCCACAGATATAAGGCACCTGGGAACTGTACCCCAAATCCGTAGGAAACCGGGCTCAGGCCAGCCCCCTGAGATGTGTGCCCATGTAAACCAGCCACGATGCTGTGGCTCTCCCGTCTTTCTTGCAGTAGCACCTGAGTGCTCTGCTTAGGGGTTCCCCTGTGCAGGGAGCAGCGGGGATGGATGGTATACACTCACACCTGGCAATAAGTAACAGGGAGCGGAGACCAGGACACCAAGAAGAGGACAGGGAGACCAGGACAGGGAGTCTTTGTTCTCCCTGCCTGGCAGCGATCATGGTGTTCCCAGCCCTGGCACAGGGACGGAGGCAGCTAGAAGTGACCTGTGCAGAGGCAGCTAAGCCCAACTCAAAGCAGCCCCTGAGACTCCCACACTTACACTTTCTCGTTACACCACAACTTATTGACCATGAAAGCAATGGCCACCAGGACCAGAAACACAACCACTGCGATGACACCCTGTGACCATGGCTGGAGGTTGCCCCGGGCTGCAGAAGAAAAGGAGGATACATGTTAGAAATACATCCTCAGGCTTTATCCGCTTGGCTGAGCTTCTCCCATCCAGCTTCACCAATGTCCAGCCAAGAGCTCGGTCCTGCAAAGCTGAGCAGAGCATGTTGCTGTTAATCCAGGCAGGTTTGCCTGGGTGATAGCAATGAAATAAAGTGCAAACAACAGCAGTTTCGCTGGCATTTACATGTGGAGCATGGTGCCTTGCAGCCTTGGGGCCCCATATATGTGTATGCAGTGGGGTGCAGATGACTCTGGGATGGGGGGACAAAGGGCTGGGGGACATGGAGGGAGGATGTTTGCCTGAAGTGTCAGGGGAAAGAAGGCAGAGAGGTTTCAGCAAACTGTTTATTCTCCAGCCCCAGATGGCACAGACATTATTCCTGGGTTATTTTCCAAACACTGCCCACTAAAATAAGGACCCTGTGACCAGGATTATGTAAAATTCTGTTGTCACTCTCACAGAAAAGAGTTGCCAGTGTGGATGTCGGTAAAATGCACTATGCAACAAGTTTCCAGAGCAGCAAACTGATTTATGATGGGGAAATTGAAGGCTGAAGCATTCAGACCAACATCCTCCAGCACAAAGGCCAGGCAGGGCTGGCAGGGGATGTCAGGAGGTGACCAGGAGCTTGCCATGGCATCCCCAGCTCCCCCGGGATGGGATGGACTCACAGGTTCATTTTTCTCTAGCCAGAGCTAAGCAGTGATATAGCCACAGGAGGGAAGGCTGTGAGACATATTCCTGGAAACATGAGGAACTAAAGGGCAGGGCGATGAGAAGAGGAAACCTTGTCCCAGTCCTTGCTGGGACAGCTGTTCCTCGCCTCCCACTGGCTTTTGGGCAACGGAGCACTCATAGTCAAAGTCATCCTTAATTGTTGTCACACCAGCACCGAAAGGACACCTTGTCCACACAGACACATCCCTTTGGATTTAATTACTATTTATTCAGGCACAACTTTTCCTCTTCCTGCTGATTGAAACGCCAACCCTTGCACATAAATGAGGTCCCTCTGTGCGGGCAGATGGGGCAGGTGGAGGATGCTCCCCACCAGCCCAGCATCAGCCTCAGACCACATGGATCCAGCCCCTGCCACCGGCACCCATGAGGCCAAGCTGCACCAGGATGAGTGCATTGGTATTTCAATCTGACTCAGGAGCTTTACACTAGCTGAACACTTCATCTGTCTCACGAGAAACAAATCTCTGCTATAAACAGCAAATAATCTTTACTAGCGGCAATAAAGGTGGGCTGTGTACTCCACGTGTGCAAACTCCCCATCCACATCCCCATCTGCTGCTGACAGCCCTCATCTTCCTCTGGTTTTGAAGAGGGGGGCTGTCCTTTGTTAAGACCTCCAGCTCCTTAAATCTTTACTGCAAGAGGCTGTTATTTAAAAACAAAACAAAACAAAACAAAGCTCTTTTTTCCTCTTGGAAGTGAAATCAGCCTGGCTGACCAATTCACCACCTGTGCCAGTCCGGAAAGCGGTGGCACCCCTGAACAACAGCCTTCAGCCCCCCCGCCTCCCTGCGGAGACACTTGCTGTGTTTACTGCAAGGTCCAGGGCCAAAACTCAAGTGGGAGGAATTCAGGCGGAAATTCCCTCTTGTATCAGCGTGTTTCAGCTGAAATCCCATCCTATCAGCAGGCTGCTAGTGGGGGTACGGGGAGGGCGGTAGCAGTGAGGAACAGCAGAACATGGTCCCCTCCAGCCCTACCTGAGGGGCAGGAGATGCTCCTGCCCCTGCTGCCCACCACCCCCATGGGTGCAGCCCCGAACACACCTCTTGTCTCCAGGTTGAGCTTTGGCCCGCTTTGCTTCCTCCCTCATCTGCCCTTGGCGGTTATCTCAGACACATTTATTTATTAGTTGTAGTTTATTTTTCCTGCCAGGGCCAAGGTTTCCAGGCTAAGCCTAGGAGGGGATGGTCAGGTCCAGCCCTCGGTGAGGTTTTTGCTGGGGTTAAGGGAGTTCAAAGTCAACCGGGGAATGAAGTCAGTGATGACTGAAATTACCAAATTTGCATCTCATGATCTTCAAGGAAAGGAGGCAAGAAGATAAGTGGTAGGAAACCTCCTCTGACCAGCTGTGCTCAGGAGGTACTGTACGTTTTTGCAAGTGAAACTTCACTCAGACAGCTGTTTCCACCAGATTTCAGAGCATCCAAAGCCAAAAGGAAAATACCAAACCAAAATCGAGTTGTTCTGGCTTTGAGAGACCATGTAGAGCCTGGCTGCAAAGGGAGATGAGGATGGCAGGGAGAATGGCAAATGCCTCCACATTGGGCTGAAATACCCATTGTGGGTGTGAGGAACTTGCATGGGCATAAGAAAGGAGGAATGGGAAGCAGAGGGAGGCAAGAACTTGAGAGCATCTTCTCAGGGAGCAAGTATGTGGATGGTTTTTTGATACATCTTCCCTGAGTGCTTGGAAAATGTCGGTTGGCCCCTGTCTTTTCACCTCTCCAAGGAAGCTGTGCCAGGCTCTGAATCCTCATTAAAGGCTTTTTCTTTTTTTTTTTTTTTTCCTCTTTCCAGGCAACAGCAAAACTTTAAATCCTGCTGACAGTGGAGACCCCAGACTGTTAAATCCTCAGCAAGTTGGTAAACAAATACAGGAAGAGCGGTCAGGGCTGGGGCATCAGAAGGAGAAAGGGGGAGGGAATTTTCCAGGACTCTGGCAGCATCAGATGAGTTCTAATTACTCCTTGTTATTTCTAGCATTAGACAAGTCGTTCCACGAATTTCCTAAAAATAACGTCCTAGCCATAGGAAGTTTCTCTTTTAAGTCTTTGGGAAGGGAATTGGAGGGCAATTTGCAGAGGAAAATATTTGCTCCCTCACCTCAGCAATGATCAAAATTACAGATTAACAGGAAAACCTGTGAGCTCGGGGAACTACCCAGCACGACGCTTGCCCAGGGACGGCAGCGAGAAGAAAAAAAAAAAAAAAAAAGAAGCCTTAAGAAAACAGATTACTCATCTCGGTGCACAGTCCTGCCAGAGGTGAATCAGAGCTGCTTTATCTCCATGTAAGCAGGAGAAATAAACCTCGGACAGCAGTTTCAACCTTCAGCAAAACAGGCAGAAAGTCTCCATGTCCCAGCACCAGTAAGACCTCCCAACCCACCAGACACCCACCCATCCCCATCGCCTGTTGATGTGAAGCTGGAGCTGAAGCTTGGACAGGAGCTGGCACGTTTTTTCTCTTCCTAAGAGTCCCTTTCACAGTCGTCCCTTGTCCCTAAAACCACCCCACCGAGCAGCTCCCGCCTGCCTGGGGCTTGGCACGCCTTCCCGCCTTCCCCTTGCCTCAGTTTCCCCGGGAGGTCAGGCAGCTACCTGCACTTACCTTCCTGGCAGCAGGCAGGCTCCAGCACCAGGAGCAGCCCCAGGAGGAGGAGGAGGAGGCGACGGCAGCGGGCAGGCATGGCGACAGGCAGGGCCGTGGGTTCTCGGGGCACGGAGAGGCAGTTAAGCACAGCCCCTCCTCACAGGGCACTGCGCTTGGGCACGCCGCCCTCCCACAGGAATGAGCGCTTGGTCAATTATCAAACGCATTAACGAGGGAGGCTGATGCTCACACCTGGTTATTCAAATCTGCTGCAGGAAGGAGTGGAAGGAGGTGCCTCTTCCTTTCTCCCGCGGAGGCTGGTGGGGAATATGGGGCACAGTGACTTGAACCTGACAGTCCCCTTAGGGCGTGGAAGGGGACTCAGGCACAAAACATTTGCATCGGCCCAGGAGGAAGAAACAACGCCCAGATGGGTAAATCTCTCCCCCAGCGTGGCTTCAGAGCTCGGGGAACGCGGCTGAACAGGACCTGGGTATCCCCCAAGTCCCCGTTCCCACAGCAGGAGAGCCCGGGGATCCAGCGATGCCCCAGCTCTGACATCCCTTCCCACCCCACAGGACTCCGGGTCCTGGGGATGCGGGCAGCTGCCTGGCATGGCCCCCACTCACTTCTTTGCCCTTTTATTTTCAGCAAGTGCCATTAACAACCCAGAAAAACACATTTGCGGCTTAAAAACATCTGTTTAATAAACCAGACTCAATGCCAAGTACTGCCTCCCACCTCCCACACCTTGTTTAATAGAGAGATTGTTAAAGAGAGCAAACACGGTGTTCATTTCATTGAGCCTTCAGGGCTGTTTCCGAAATTTCTTTGACACCAAAAGACATAGAAACACACGAAGACCTGCAGCAGATAGCAAGGCTGGCCCTTCACATCAGCTGCGCAGATGCTGCAGGACAGGGAAGGTTGCAGGTCCCGAGTTACGCAGCTTCCCAGTCCATGCTGGGTTTGGTTGGCTGACAAACCCACACCACAGGAAGAATAAAAGCTGTTTGGCTCCACGGCTGTGCAACTTCAGTTACTCCCAAAGGAAATTTTAAAATTGTGAGCCTGTGGTTTCATCGTCACTCTTCTCGTGGTGTGTCATAGCATCTCCATAAGCCCAGCCCCGCAGGGCCGCTGAGCATCCTCCTTGGTAGCACCTGAGCTCCTGGCCTCTGGGTCTGGTGGTCCCCTCCAGGGATGCCCCCTGAGTCCCAGGTACCCACGTGAGCACCCACAAGTTTACCCACGCTCAAGAACGTGCAGCACCCTCAGGAATACATACCCACCAGTGCAGGATTGCCCTCCATCCCTCTTCCTTCTCCTGGATCTAGAATAATGTCATTTATCCTGAAAACAAGCCGGAGCTGTCTTGAGCTGTACAAGACTGAAGGCCAGTTCCCATCTCTCTCTCAAATTCCTTTCCATGACCAAATCCCCACCTGCAACACGGGATAATCCCATTCCCAACCCTGCTAGTTTTTGCTTATGAACTCCTTGGGGCAGGGACTCTCCAGCTGCACCTGGCAAGGAAGTGACATAACAGGTTCCTGCCCATAATAAGGCCCTATAAAAGCAATCTAACCCTGTTACAGAGAAAAAGGAATGGCTTGTGAAGAAATAAAAATGAGAGTGAACTTTGGGTTCCCCATGACTTGCTTCCACGTTATCTATCTGGGAAAGCATGCAGAGCTTGCTATCTTTGCTTGCTGCTTGTCTCTTAGCAAAAGCTCAGCAAAAAAAAATGGCTGTTTAGAGCAGAAGGCTTTATCAGCAGATCAGAAGTCCTAGAGAAGCCAGTCCTGCTGCTGCCCTTAGAAAATTCAAGGTCTGAGACATCTCTCTGCTATTGCTATCTACCCCTCAGCTGTGCCTGGGGCTGTGGCAGGTTGCTCATGGGGTTCCTCCTGGTCCTCCTCCACACGTAGTCCAGGTTGTCTTCTCACCCCAGGGCTCTGCCCAGCCCACCTCCAGGGACCCTGGGCCTATTTTCCAAGGATAGGGATGTCTCACGGATCCATCCACATCCTACAATGTGTTGGGGGGATGGGATGTGACAGACCAGATCCCGAGATGAAGGCAGGGATGCTGTGCCTTCCAGACAGGGGTCTTGCTGTTGCATCCCGCCTGAGGAACAAATAAGACTTTACCATTGCATATTCCCACATTTATAAGAAATTTAAGGAAATTTAATTATTTAATTGTTCTGGGCTTGCTGATGAGGCCACAGAATCGCTCATTTGCTTATCTCAAAGCTCCCCTGTCCTCCAATGCACCTCCTTTAGCCCACGGCAGCTATTAGGAAGGTATGTGCTATTGTGGCCGAAAGTGCCCATGGCACCTGCTTGGTTGCATATCGCTGGATCTGACCTGGGGAATGAGAAATAGCAAGTCACTGTAATGGCAGCAGCCTGGATGCACGGGAAAAGTCAGAAATTTTGGCAAATAATTTGCTATCTGGCTCATCCTTTTGTCATTCTGGCCATGGCTTGGGACCTGAAGAGGTGAGAAGCTATGTGTTTCTGCTGCAGCATGCTGGAAATTTTGCTGTCTCTCACACTGATGCTTTCAGCATTGCCCAGTCATGGTGAGGCAGAGCCCTACAGCTCCATTTTACAGGTGAGGGAAACTGAGGCACAGAAGGGCAAATCACCTTGGAAGCAGTTAGTTAAACCCAACTGGAGCCAGAGCCAGCTCGGTTCTCTTCCAGGGGCTCATGTGAGCTGTTGCCTGTACAACAGGTCTTGCACAAAGCAGGTCTTGGAATTTCAGGATTTACACTGATATCCTCCAAAAATTGGCATTTTTTTCCCCAAAGAAATATGTCGGCTTTAGCCAAAATTAACATCTGCTCAAAGCAACATTCCTGAGCCTAAAATGTGTTCCTGGGTGATATGGCTTAATGCACAGATGCCAGTTCCTCTTCGAAAAACGTTGTGAGGCTTTGTGTTTTAATGGAGGTTATTTTTCTTTCTCCTTCACTTCCTTCCTTCCTTCCTCCCTCCTTCCTTCCATCCTTCATCCTCTCCATCTCCTCCCCCTCTCTCAGAAAGAGCCATGAAAATAAAGAAAATAGATGAGAGCAAGCCTGAACAGCCCCTAAAGAAGAGATTGTATTTTTCCTAGAAAAAAAAAATGTAATGATGACTTTTTTACGTTACAATAGCTGCTCCAAAAAGAGAAGAAAAAAACCCCACAAACCCAATTTTTAATTGCTTGTTTCCAAATATATATAATATAATATATATAATATATATTTCCAAATATTCCTCACTTGCCCCAGAATTCTCTCATTTCCCATCGACACTGGCTTTCAAATCCAGCCTGGGATGGATGCTGCCAGGGGACAGCCAGGAGCTACAGCTGCTATAAGAAGGGCATTTTCTTGACCCAGCATGCCAGTGTGGATAAACGGCAGCAGAAAAGGCTTTTCATCCATCACAGCTCTGTGTCTTCACTTTCCCTCTTTAAAAATGCCTTTAAACAGCAATATGTTTTCTTATTTATGTGCTGATGAAAACCCCAAGGTCAATGGTGTGGCAATGGGGCATGGCCCTATGCTGTCTCTGTCCTCCCCCCGCCAGCCCAGGGTTCAGCTGGGCCATTTGCTCCCCTCTTGCACACACACACAGGACCAAGAAAAGAACACCTCTCTGGATTTTATTAGACAATTCCATGAGTCCTCCAGGGCTGATGCTAATTGCAAGCCTTGAATAAGCAGCATGGAGAGGGGTGTGGCATGGTGGCGGCCATGATCCCTCCTGGACCCTCATTTGGAGAGGGTGGGGATTTTCCCCTTCTCCTCCCAGGCAACCTGGATGCTCCGTCAGGGTCAGCCAGACCACTTCTGGCAGGACACTTGCTGGGACCTGGTACCTAGCAGCCATCTGAGAGGGGGCCCAGACATGGCACCAGCATTGGGCACCAGGTAGGGCTGTGCTACGCCCTTCATTTTCCCTCGAGACCTGCTCAATAACATGACCGTGGCCTGTGCGTATTTCATGGGACCCTCTGGATGATGTTTTTACACTGGCTGGTTTTTGGCACGGGTCTCTGGACAACATTCACACTGGCCACCATCTGTGCCGGGTCCCAGTGGGCAATGCTGCTGCTCCGTACAGCTAAGGGCAGCAATGGCTCTCGCCTCTATCCAGCTGCCCATTTGCACCCAGTTGCCAGGGGAAAGTGCTGCTGCATTGCTGGAGTGGCAGTCAGCTGGGATCCCAATACGTGATGCTTAGAAAGGGAGAAGGGAGCTGACTTCGCTCTGGATATTCCCTCCTGCCCAACGATATCGAATGGAATGAATAATTTACTATCCGATCATCTCTAATCTTCGTCCCATAAAATCAGCAGCAAGCTGGGAGGGTTTTTGAAGCCTCCAGCTGCATTCACTGATAAGACATGAGACAGGAAAGATTGGAAGCCCATAAAAATGATAATCTCAGGCTTCAGTGTAACTTGGTGGAAGGGTTTTCTCCTGTCCTTTCATTAAGGATGGATTTCATGATCTTCCTTAAATAACAGCAAGCCTTCTCACGAGGAATCTTCCATCCAAAAACTGATTGCATTGTCATTAGGAAATAGAAGGCCAAGCAGCCACAAAAAAATAACTGGAGCACAGGTTAGCACAAGGGTCAAGTCCCTGCAGAGTGAACGGCATCTGCCCTTATGGGATGGGAGGAAAGGGGGTGATCGGAGGCAACTCTGACCGCAGAGCGAAGGTTTAGGCATTGGGGCTCTGAGAGTCGTGCTGAGCTGCTGGCCACAAGCCTGGCCATGAGCCTGGCTGTGGAGCAAAGCCCCATCATCCTCATCCTGGGCCTCCTTGGGGCAAAGAGAAACATCAGGTCTCATTTCAGTCTGGTTTGATACAGCATCCTCCTCTTCATCCCTAAATTTGGTGAGACTGGCTATTGCCTGGGAGAAGAGAAGAAAGCAAAAAAACCCAACTCATCAACCATTTCCCTGTGAATCTCAACCAAGATGGCCAAGAGGAGGAGAAGGAAAGAGTTGGCTGGCTTGGTGGGGGTGGATAGTTTCAGGAAATAATTATCCCAGATGCCAGAATAGGAGGAAATTAAAAGTGTAAACTATAATCAGATGTTAAGTTGCTTTTTCTTCTGCTAATTGAAATAATGTTTTCTCTGCTACCCACCACTCTACCCCTTTCAGATGCTAATCCCTATCAAACACGGACTTACAATTACAAATTCATAGGCATCTTTCCCAGGAGCAGAAATTGCTTTGCCCTGTAACCTCTAAGATGAGGTCTTAATAGGAATTCACGAGCAGTTGCTGGTAAAGCTTCATTAGCCGGAGAGAATAGACAAGGGCAAGTTGCAGTGCTCCCTAACCACTCCAGGGAAAAATTAATTTAAATTACTTTGTAAAGTAACAAGGCCAGATAATGTGTTTCTTTCTCGGATTATTGTTTTCCGACACCCTAATGCGCTCGTAGATTAGGTTGCTTTGCCTGTCTTGATGGTGGTCCATGCTAAATTGTGGTTTATGGAGAGCATAAGCCTTTGGAAGGAGAAATGCCGACCCCTTGGGCCAGAGCTGGATGGAGACAGGATGAGGATCTGGCTGTTTCTCCCCAGGTTGGGTTGCTCAGAGGGTGTTGGGGAGGCAGGTAGCAGCCACCTCCAGCACATATCCAAGATGGCCTAGAGAGAAACCTGGCTATTGAAGGTGACACTTCAGTGTTTTCCTGGTTGAAAACTGATCCAAGCCAGTGGAAGGAGTCCTGCTGATTTGGGGCAGCTCTAGATTTGTTTCCTGGAGGCCAGATCCTGAGCGATGCTGAGCCCCCTGCTCCCAAGGGCTGGACCAGCATGGGAAACCTCTTCCAGAAGGCAGCATCTGTCAGCAAATGTACCGGTGTGGGGCTGATTCCTAACCACTTAAAACCTAAAATGCACTAAAAGATGCTAAAATCCCAGCCTGCACCCCCGGCATGGGGGCTGTGATTTCACACATCCCCCCATCCAGCCCTTGCCAATCCTCCCCAAAAAGAGCTATAATTCTCTTCCCCTGGCACCGGGCTGGATGCTTTTAATGCTGGGCTTGCAATTTGGTGTGGTTTTGTGGAGCTTTGCAGCGAGCCAAGCAAGAGGCTGCGGGAAGATGCAGCGATAAGGGCTTGGCAGAGGGGCTGCGACTCTTCCCAGCACCCTGGGCTCACAGCCGGACTTTGGTGGGTGCTGCCAGCCCCTGGCATTATTAACCTGAGACTTGTCATGCAGAATGGGCCAGTCTGGCTAAATCCTCGGGGGATGCGGGCATCATTCAACGAAGAGACAAAGAGTTCAAAGGGCCTTTCGGCAACAAATAGCGCTGATCATCTCAGCTGATTAAATAGGTTCCCAACTGATCTGGGAGTCCTAGGAGACCAGACTGAAGCTGGGAAGATTTATGGGGAGCTACCTGAATTGGAGAGGGAATATATTGATTTTATTCCTGGCTTCTGAAGGGGATCGCTGGGTTTTTTCAGAGCAAAGACAGGGCTGGTGAGAGATGCATCAAGACAGAGGGGTACATAGGTGGGTAGAGGGATGGATGGACAGACTCTCAACCCATCTAATAATTTCCTTGTCCCCACTCACTTGGGGGAAGATAAAAACACCGTGGCACCCAGACCTACCTTCTGTCATTATCCCATCCAAAACTGCAACACTTCAAATGGGATTATAACCCACAAGGATAAAATTTTATGTCACCCCAGCTCCTGCAGCCACTTGAATTTCTTTCATCCCCGTCAGCAACCTGTTGCTCTCCAAGCCCTGACAAATTCTGGACCACTTTTGCTGGGGACAAGCCCTGTGTTTCGACAGCTCCCAGCGCAATTACGTGAACGCTTGAATCCTGCTTGGCTTTGCTGTCACGCAACAGGCAGGACACGGCCTCGTGCATTCATCAGCGTCCTGGAAAGTGGAGGAGCATCAAGAAAGGCTGTGTCCCATAAGGAGGATGCCCCTCCATGTCCCTCAGGGTGGGTAGAGAAGAGCCCGACTTCAGTAGGACCCCCCTGCTCAGCACCATCTGAGAAAGGTACTTTTTTCCTCTAGACCCTGCAGCCTTCCTGGGGCATAGGAAGGGCCCTGGGCAGAGCTGAGGAGCACCCCTAATGCAGGAGATCAATGTGAGCATCCTTGAACAGTGGGGTCCAACCTGCCAGACCCCTGCCAGTGGGCACCAGCTCTATTTATTTCAACACTCATCAGCAAAAGCAGTATGTTTTCAGGTGGCATCTCTCTCCTCTTTCTTCTCAGCACCGGAGCTTTTGCCTGGCATCCGAAGGGAAAAAAAATAATGGGGCCATCGGCAGCAAGAGAAATGCATCTAATAACCTCCACTTC